>NW_024070201.1:27398711-27535973 GCF_014754425.2 Oryx dammah
GGGGGGGGGGAGGATCAAGGGCCAGATTCTGCCCACAGGTGACAAGGAGTGCGGAGCTGCCGTCATCCCTTGGAAGAGGGGCCAGAGGTGGACACTCCTGTGAATGTGGGTGGCTGAGCGTGTGATCTGCTGCTGCACGTGCTCATGAGGCTGCCCTGGATTTACAAAACATGCTTTCATAGCTCCTGCCTGGGCTGCAGGTCTGGGGGGCGGGGGGAGGTGACTTGCCCAGGACCCCCAGGACATCAGGGACAGCCTGATGCGAACTGGTTCTCCTCACACACCTCCCACCTCCTGATCACCACATCCTCCATCACCCACGTCTGCCTCATTGACACAGAGGAACCATGGGCCCAAAGACACAGCCACGCTTGCCCAGTGTAATCCTTTAACTTAGAGGAAAAGAGCAAAAACAACAACAAAAAGGCTGAGAGTTGGAGCTCTTTTTTTTTTTTCCTGCTGACAGTGGAGAGATAAGGATCAAACAGCCAGGCTAGTTCCACGAGGCGCCTACTATTCCTCTCGCCTCACGCAGGCAGAATTAGCAGTGTTCTCCTCTCCCTGGCTGAAGGATGTAGATTGATTGCCTGGTTTTATTAAGGACAAAGTGCTTTTTGATAGTGTGAGGGAAGCAGCTCCCCAGGGCGGGGATTCCGGCGCCCGGAGCTCCCTGAGCATCGATCGATGGCCGGGGCTTCCCCGTCTTGTGCTGAGCTGAACACGGGTTTGGCAAGCGATAAAGAAACTATGACTCTTAAAGGCGGGGCCTCCAGGGAGAGGCAGGGCAGACCGCACACTGGGCGCTGCTTTCATCAGCCTTTCCTACACGTACCCTGGAGGGTCTCCCATTAAAACCAAAACTGGTGGCTGAATCTCTGTTGGCCTACTGGGTGCCAGGTACCATACTGGTTGCGTTACACACGTCATCTGACCTACTTTTGATACAAAACATAACAGGTAAGGTGCTCTTGTGACTCTCATTTTTGTACAGCAGGAATGTGAGATACAGAGTCCAAGAAAATGCAGAGAGGTCACAGTGATTATGCCCAGATTCACAGCTGGCTTGGCCAGATGCTAAAACTCAGGGTTTAACTGCTCTTCTCTGTGGCCTGTGGTCTGTTTCAGACACTGTCCTGACATGACTCTTAGTTCAGTTCAGTTCAGTCGCTCAGTCGTGTCCGACTCTTTGCGACCCCATGAATCATAAGTATAGACCCCTAACAGCATGAAGGGATAGGTTTGCCCAGTAGGAATGTCTGTGGGTGACTTAACAGAACTCAAGGCTATTCCAGACTTCAAGGCGATTGATTCTGACTCTAGGTCTGAGAATTTAGAAGCCAGAGGTATGGCACTGAGCTAAGGTGAGTTGTATTGCTCTTTGGCCCTTTCTGAATTGTCTTCCCTTTTCCATGATCATTTCCTGGGTTAAGCACAATGATTTTGTGAGCCTAGTGGTCTGGGAACGAACCTCTAGCACAGGTGAGGAAAGGAGCTTAAAGATGTTAAGTCACTTGCCCAAAGCCAGGAAGATCAAAAGGTGGACCTGGAATCAGAACCCAGATCCCACAGGCTTTTCTCCTATACTGTGTATATGATCTCTTCTTTTCTAAGCCACTAACAGGTTATACACAAGCAGGCACACATTAAATAACAGAAAAAAAGAGATTGTTTGATATGACTATTCAGATGGAATTGCCAACCTACAGAGCAAAATAAACAGGCTGCCACATGATACTTTGGTATAGTAAATGCTTCCCTAGTGGCTGAGTCAGTAGAGAGTCTGCCTGCAATGCAGGAGACCCGAATTTGATCCCTGGGTTGGGAAGATCCCCTGGAGAAGGGCATGGCAGCCCACTTCACTATTCTTGCCTGGGAAATCCCATGGACAGAGGAGCCTGGTGGGCTACAGTCCATGGGGTCACAAAGAGTCAGACGTGACTTAGTGACTTAACCTAACCTGTTTATCATGATAAGAGCAGAGTGAGCTGGGGCCATTTACAGTGAGGCCACTGTCTCAGATGAGAGTGATTTTGAATCCCTCCTCAGAGTTCCTAAGCCCACCTCTGCCTAGGAATCCTTCCTGCTTCCCTCTCCCAGAAGGAGCAATGAAGACCAGGTGGGGAGGCAGGGTGAGTGCAGAGATGGGCCTTGGCCTGTGATCAGGGAGTGCTGGGAGGGGCTCACGGGGGCAAAACTCACTCTTCACGGTGAGGAACATGGACTTGCTGATGTCGGTGCCCACGCCGTTGCTGGCCTGGCAGAGGTAGTAGCCGATGTCCTCTTCCAGGACGTGGCGGATCAGCAGCGAGCTGTTGGGCAGGATCTGGATGCGGCCGGTGAGGGGCACTGGGTGGTATTGCTGGGGGTTCCCGCTCCCTGCAAGGAGGCAGAAGAGAGGAGGGCCGGTGGCCGGGTCAGGGAGTGAGCTGGCAGGATCACAGTGCCTCAAGGAACAGCCCCGACACCTTTCTTTTGCTGATTTAGGGCCGTTTTGAAGCATCCCCAAAGGGCTGGGAGCTCACACAGTTCCTGTTTCCTGGGAAACAGGAAAGACCCTCACAGAGGTCTGAGCCTGCCCCAGATCTGAGGAATGAGACTCGGGGCCCTCAGCTCGATGCCCACCTAGCACTGAGCTTCCTTTGGGCTGAATTCCTTGGAGAGGAAGAAAGAGTTATCTTTGGGCCACTTGGCAAACAGCAAAGGGAAGACTGATCCCTCGTGCGGTACTTGCCTGGTCTTAGGCAGTCAGGCCTGGGAAAGAGACCAGCCATCCTCCAAGGCTGAGGGTGGGGAGGGTGGGTAGGGCTTCAAGTCTCTCCTCCCCTTCCCCCAGAGTCAGCCATGGACACAGTAAGGATAAAAGGTTGGTGTGGGACTTTGTCAGATACCAAATGTATCCTTGGGATGAAGTCGGGTTCCAAGAAGGACCGAGATCCCAGAAGAGGTTTGACAAGTGAGGAGCAGGGGTCAATAAGGCTCTGGGATCCCAGGGTGGGCTGGGGAGACTTGGGGAGGGATAGGGAAAGTGGATTGGATTGAGTTCTAGAGCTGGAGAGAAGACGGCAGAGGTCAATCTATGGGGACAACAGGAAATTCAGAACTAGCATGACCCCAGCTGTTCCTCGTCCATAGACCCTTGGGGGTGGCTGGGGAGGACCTCCTGCGCAGGTATAGCCTGGGGTCCCCGAGAGCTCAGAACCTAGGACCAGGAGTCCTGTGTAGGGACTAGGCTTCAGTCGCGTTAGCATCCTCCCCTCCCCGCCCGGCTGTGTCAGAGATGTTGGCTGGCCAGGGACTTACCTTTGGCATGCTTCCACATGACCTTGGGTGGGGGGTAGCCATCCACTGAGCAGTTGAGCACACCAGCCTTGCCATAGATGCCATCCTGGTTGTTGGGCTGCACCACGAATCGAGGGGGCACTGCAGAAAGAGGGGGGTGGGGAAGAACAGATCACCTTGGTCCCTGATAGGTTTCCTGGGGCTCTAGGCACCTTCTAGCTAATGTCAACCCTGCCTGGACCATTACAAAGTTGGGGAGCAGGCACCTCTGAAACCCAAGATGTTGAGAGCTTTTGCCAGTCATATCAGGTTGGACACTGGGAATTCTGAGCGCCAATTCTGACATCACCAGTGATCAACCGAGTCCTCCCCTCATCCTCAGTTTCCCGGAGAGTAAGAGGTTGGAACCTCTTGATCCTTAAAGTCCCTGATGGAGTCAACTTTCTCTGAGCCTGTGATTCAGACTGGAAATCTAGAGAGCCTGTATCCACCCACAGCAGAGCTGGGGCCCTGCTCCCCCGACGGGGCTGGCCTGTCCCACTCACCACGCACAATGAGCTGGCGCTCCCTGCTCACGGTGGCCGCTGCGTTGCTGGCGATGCATGTATAGTTGCCGTTGTGCTTGAGGGAGACGCTGGAGATCTGCAGGGAGCTCATGAACTCCTTGCTCTCGATGGTCACGCCTGAGCCCGAGATGATCACCTGCCCATCTTTCCTCCACGTGATGCGGATGGGCATGTCCCCCGAGGACACCACACAGGGGATGTAGAGCAGTTGGCCGATGGAGGCAGGCGGGAACTCGAAGGGCTGGATGAGAGGGGGCACTGGGAAGGCAGGGGGGTGCTGCGGTCAGGCCCCCGTGTGCCCCAGCCTGGCTGGCAGCACGCCTGCCCCTGCCTGGCCTTCTGGCTCCTCCCAACCCTGTGGGCTGCAATCAGAGTCCCCTGGGCACGGGTGCCTGTTCTCATATATATATATATATATATATATATATATATATATATATGCAGAATCTCTTGGGTGCTCTGACATCATCCCCTGGCTTCCATCTCCTTGCCTACCCGGGCCTGGAATCTGCTCTCTCTCCAGGGCCTGGGCTGGCCTGCATTCATCATCACCTTCAGCTTTGTCCTGGAACTTGAATGGTGACGACTCATGTGCTTCTTGACTGCTGTCTGCTTGCTGACATACTGCTCAGCTTTTACTCTGGCTTGCCTGCCATCCCTCGCTGCCCCTGTGCTCAGCGTGGTATCCCAGAGCTGCATCTCCAGCTGTCTGGGGGCCTGGCATGGATAAAGATGACGTGCCCCAGATGCTCAGGCTGCCCCCCAGCCAGGCTGCTGCATCCTCACCTCCTCCTGAGGAGGCCCTGTCACCCAGCCCATCCCTTTCCATTGTCATCCGGTGTTAGGACAGGCGGATGGAAGCTCCCGTCACTGGTTGTTTCAGCTGCTTTATCCACACCTTCTTGTTGAATCCTCCCACCAAGAATGTGATGTGAGCTGAGCTGTCTCCATTTCACAGATGAGAGAACTGAGTTCAGAGCAATCATTTGCCTTCCACCATCCAGCTTATAAAAGGGGACTGTGGGATTTAAAACCTGATCTCTCTATTCTCCAAGTCCAAAACCTCTTCTTTATGCTACCTTGTTGCCTTGTTGAGGAAGCCCCAAACATGCCCAGATCAGAGACTCTTTTGTCTCACACACAAGCTCTCCTTGGGCGGCAGGAAAGCGCAGAGGGGGAGCCCTGTCGTCTGTGAGTAGACTCACCTGGCTAAGCATCATCCACTCAGCCTCCCCACCCCCTCCTCCACCTACTGCCCACATCTCAGCTCCTGGGTGGGGGTGGGTGCCTGTCTGGAGCCTGAGCCGCTGTAAGAGGGATCCTCCTTTCTCAGCCCTGGCTAGAGCATCAGCCATTATCTTTATGATAACTCAATTAGGCCACAGCGACTTCCCCGGCAAGTGGGGGGAGAGGAGAGAGAAGGAGACAGACAATTAGCTTAACAAGGATGAGCACCCAGTAGATGAGATCTCCTTCTGCAGTCAAATAATTAAATTACCAAGCCGTCCACAGTCCTCTGGCCTCCTCCCAGGCACCAGCCCCATCTCTCCTGGAAGCCTGCTATCCTCCCCACCCAGCCTATCCTCCCCACCCAGCGTGGACACAGCAGGTGAGGGTGGGGTGGTCAACCTAGAGGGGAAAGGGATGGGTGACATCATATGCATGTCCCAGGCTCTCCCTGCACCGCAAGGATTTTCAGGGTTCAGTAGGGAGCAGCCCCTGAGAAGCGACCAGGTGTGGCAAAACCCTTGGCAGCCCTTTGGACCTTTGGGAAAGTTCCTGTCAAGAGTGGAAAGACATTATCCCCAAGGCCTATGGGATGAAGCAGGGGCCTTAACTGGCCTGACCTTCTCAATGCCACCTCCCACCATACTCTTCACTCTGACCAGGAGGGCTCCATCAGCTCACCATGAACACCCACAGCTCTGAAATCTCAGCCCAGGCCTAGTGAACACGGCTGGGCACTGGGTGGAAATAACTACCACGTGGGCTCCACCATGAGCCCCAGTCCAGGTCCTCAGTCTAGCCAGCTTTTCTGGAACTCTGGTCATGGTTCAGATCTCTGCATCCCAACCTCTGGCTGCAGCTGCTCTCTGGGTTGGGGTCTTATCCCCATATTCTGAGTGGTTTGGATCTTGCATATCTCCAATGAGATGTCTCTGGATCTCTGACTCTAGAAATGGCCCAGTGCTCATTGCTGAAGTTTCCCACAGATTCCTTGTTGGGTTCCGCTGATCTTCCTGGGAGGTTCCATCCTCCCATTCACTGGGAACTTAGATCAGATTGAGTCCTCTGGCCACCATGGACTTTTTGATGGAATTGTTGCACAGACCCAGATCTGCCAGCCAGTGTGTCTCCTTTGGCTTAGCATAACCAGTTCTGGTCCAGTCTTCCTTCCCACAAAGGCTCAAAGCTAGAGTCGAGGAGGCCTCATGGGAAACTCCTCTTCATCCTTTCAGACCTGGCTCCATACCACCTCCTCTGTGAAGCCTGCTCTCCTCCTGCACAGCCCTGCAGCACTTGGTCTACATTTGATCATGGCCCTGATCACACGCCAGTGAGGTCACTGTTCGCAGAACCACCTTCCCTGGGAGGTCTGGGAGCCCCTACAGGGAAGTATTTATTATACCTGGCAAATTGAAAGAGCCCAATAAGTGCTTGTCAGATGAGCAAATATATGTCTGGCTATCATTTCCTGCCTGGACCTTAGAGGTGGGCAAGGGTGGGGAAAGCACAGGATGGGGGTTGGTCCACAAAAGAGGGAGCTCTACCATGTGTCTCAAGATGCTGTATTTATGCGACATAATTTGGGAGCCAGGAGCTTCTCCCTTAGTTCTTCCCCAGGGGTCAGGCGCTTGCTGTCCTAGAATAAGAGCCGGCTCCATGGATGAGAGGAGTCTGTGGGGCAAGCAAGGCATGGGGCAGGTGGCTTTACCTAGGAGCAGAGGGCCGTGCCTCGGGGATGGATGGCCAAGCACTCCATTTCCATCGAGAACAGAGCAAGTGGAGACTGCAATGAGGCAGGAAGATTTAGCTCGGGCAAGGGGAAGATCGTCTCTCTCAGTAAGAAGGGAGTTAGATAACGGAACAAGTTACTAAGGCAGGTTAATTCATTAATTAACTAATTCATCGAATATTTATGAAATGCCTGCACTGTGAAGGCATTATGCTCCTTGTGGGCTGGGGAAAGTAGGAACATGCTTTGAATTGTGGATAGTACCTCCGGAAGCTTAGCATTTGCTTGGGAAGGTAAGACATCTCCCTTGGTGGTTACTGAACAAGCTCCACCCGAAAACACAGATGCTGAGCTCAGAGCAGAAAGTGTGTCATCTAGTTGTATCTGCAGCTGCATGGAGGAGGTGGCATTTGGACAGAGTTAAAGGACACATGTACTCTACAAAATATATGAGTGAGAATGCAGGAGAAGGCTGAGCCGAGAGGCAGGGGCCAATCACGGGCTGTTGTTCCCTTCTGGTCTCCCAGAATAATACTGATGGCAATATGAGTGTCCATGGAAGGAGAGAGCAGTCAACATCCATCCTGGAGGTCAGACAGTCACCCAGGATGGCCAGAGCTCTCCTGCACTGCTGTCCTGCAGGAGGCAGATGACCAGACAACCCCCAGGGGGTCCAAAGAGTAAGGTTCCTTACTCCCCTCCCCACTGCCCCCTGCTGCAGTAGATGGGCAAGGTATGGTATTGTGGGGGATAAATGTCCCCTGAGAAGCTCCTTGGACAGGGTGGTAGAGGCCAGAGCTGCTCACAGAATTCCTCGGCTCCAGGATGGCATTCCTACAACCCCATAAATCCAGGCACACAAGGACTGCCTGGAGGAGAAGAAAGCCTAGGGACCCTGGCTCCGTCACGGGCTCGCTAAACACCAAGAGGAGGCTGTGAGTGGGAGGTTCTGAGAATCAGGGCTGGGGCCCTGCAGTGTGGACAGGGGGCTGTGGTGGTGTCTCCCCCGCACTCAGAGGCAGACACGGGCTCCTTGAGTGTGTGGTGTGCGTGTGTGTGTGTGGGGTGTGTGTGTGTGTGTGTGTGTGGGGTGTGTGTGTGTGTGTGTGTGTGTGTGTGGGGCTGTGGGTGTGGGTGTGGGTGTGGGTGGGTGGGTGTGGGTGTGGGTGTGTGGGGGGCTGTGGGTGTGGGTGTGTGGGTGTGTGTCCGTGTGTGTGTCCATCCCCACATCTGAGAAAGAAGAAGTTGAGGATTAGATCACCTCCATGGCAGTGATGCCCAGGAATTTCTTCAGCGTTACCAGCAGGCCACAGGGACCCTCCTGCCCGGACTCCCAGCATCTCCCCAGCACACAGTCTGAAGGTAGGGAGCATGAATGCCATGTAATGAAGGGATTTCTCTCTGCAAGCCCTGCTCTGGCCACAGTCATCTTTGGTGAGAGGACAACTCTCAGCTGTGTGGGAGGCAGGGTCGGAGCAAGCTGTTGTGATGGCGAAGAAGTCAGAGGCTCACGTGGCTGAGACGACAGAGCAGTCGTGGCAGTCCCTGCAGTCCCCGGCCACCATAAAGCTGTTATGGCTGCTTGTGTGGGGGCGTTGTGCAGAGGAGGCCACGATGACCACCAGCCCAGCCCATAAACACTTTATGGGGTCTCTCATGAGCTCTCTTCAAGACGGAATCTTTTTATTTATTACACTATTTGGCAGAGAATGGGCATCGTGCAAAGTTGGAGCTTCCCTGCTTGTGCAGCATGGAGATGGGGAAAGACTCTGTTATCCAAGAGCAATGTGGGCATGCTGCCTTCTAGCCACCACCCTGCTCTGCCCCCGAGCCTCAGTTCTCATCTGCAAAATGGGGCAGTTGGACCCAGCAGTCACTAAAGCCTGACACTGATCTTCCAGTTGTAACAAGTCTCATATTTTAGGAATATTGTCACTTCAGTTTTTTTTTTTTAAACACAGACCCCCTCTTCTCCAGAAGGGCTTCCCTGACTGCCCTATTTAAAACTGCAAACCACTCTCCACGCCCCTTGGTATTCTGCTCCCCACTCCCTGTTTGACATGAAACATCTTTTACCTATTGCACACATTAACCATTTCTCCCACTAGAATGTAAGTTCCCCAAGGGCAGGAATTTTGCCTGTCTTGAGCACAGCGGTGTTCATAGAATAGTGCCTGGAAGAGAGTGGGGGCACAGTCAACCTCTCCGAATGGACAGATAGATGCTGCTTCATCCTCAGCACTGCCGTTGCGTGAGCCCTGTCTGTCCAGTAAGGAGGAGGCTTGCTCCAGTGCCCCTGGCTTCCTCTGCTGAGGAACAGGGCTGTGGGCAGCAGCATCCTCGGTGTCCTTCCCCCAGTGCGTTGGGCAACCTGCCCCTGGGAACCCATCATGCCCACTTCCTGTGGATTCCAGTGGGTTCCTTCTAAATCTCCATCTGTGCCAATGGCACGCATTTGGCCAGGGAACCAGCTCTCTCTTAAGCCCCACGATCGACCGTAGAAACCCCTATTCTCTAGGATGAAAGGGGGGAAGGAAGAGCCCCCAGGCACACAGCAGGGACTGGTTGAGCAGCGAGGGAAGGCGTGTGGGTGAGGAGTGTGCTTGGGAGAGTGTGTGCCTGCATGGGTGTGTTCTCTGCCATCCAGAGGGACCTGGCACTACCTCCGGGTCCTGGCCTTACTGAGAATGGGCAGAGAGCAACTCATGCCCTTGTTTTGAAGGGCCTCCGGAGGCTCAGATGTGGGGATGGAGATGTTCCTTTGCTGGGCCAAAGCCAAGGAGCTCCTGTTACAGCCCTGCTTTCTTAGTTAATTAAACATTCAGCCTGCGTGCCCAGAGATGCTTTTATGCTACATGATTTTTCAGCTACAGGGGGCCCTAAAGACACCAAATCTAGGTTGAATCTCCATGCCTTCCTCTCAGCATCCTACTAAGACTCTCTCTGGATGCCCAGAGACAAACCTCGCCTTTCTCACAGCCTGGCTCTCCCCTGCCAGTCAGGGTCACACGCACCCGAGTCCAGGCAGCTGTGGAAGTACCCGCACCCTCTCTGCCTTGCTGGTCACAGCAGGCTCACTTGGGGGATCTCCTCTATGGTAGCACCTGCAGCTACCGTCTGTGGCTCAGGAATGTCACTTCGTGGGAGGATGTGGACAGAGGGAACCTTTGGAGTATTACCACTGCATGTGGTACGTGTGAAGTGTGGACAGGCTAACGTGTGTCTGTCTATTGCAGGCACATGCATACAAACATACAGTGTGTCCATGCGTGTGTACCCATGCATGCACACAGCTCTCTGTACATGCGTGTGCATTGCACGTGTGTCTGGTGTGTTCTGCTTGTCTCATCTCAGTGTTTGGAAAATTCATCAGAAGACAAGCAGTCCCAGAAGGAATAGAGTCCACAGGGGTTTTACCAGCTCACGGAGTAGTGTGGGGTTTTGCCCTGCCCTGCCCCGCCCGTGGGTACTTGGCCCTCCAGAGCAATGAGGGCAGGACTTCCATCTGATCCCAAGCTTCCAGGGCCCCATCTTACCCCCATGCACCCACCCCTAAACTCTCAATCTCTGTTCTGATCCTCTGGCTGGGACGCATGTCCCAGGCAGACAGGCAGGAGTGGGTCTAGAGGTCTGCCCTTGGGGCCCCTCCCCCCCAGAATTGGGTCCCCTTTCCACACCCAGAGGCGCCTCCCCTGCCCTCCTCCTCCTCGAGTAGCTCTTCGAACAGCACATCAGCTAATCAAGCAGCGTGCTCATAATCAGCTCTGATGGATTCTTCTGCAAAAGCGCATTCTAATGAGGTGGGGAGAGGGAGTCTGGGAAGGAGGGGGAGGATGGATTTAAGCTTTCAGATGGGCAGGGATACAGGGTCGCAGAGCCCCTGCACTGGTCTGGAGAGAAAACGGAGGACTGTACCCCTTCTGCAGATGGATTTGCAGACCCTGTGGGCAGGGAAGGGGCCGCGTGTGCACACGTACCTGTGCACTATACACACACATCACATCTCTGCTTGTGAACGCCAAGCTCGCACTGCATGCTGGGAACCACACGTGCCCAGTGCAGGGGCTCTGCGCTCTGGGATCACACCCACACCCACACCCACACCCACACCCACACCCACACCCACACCCACCACCACCACCACCCCTCCTTCCCTCGCCCTGGGCCCGGAGACATTGTCGCTCAGCACAATCACAACAGGCCCAGCGAGTCACTGAGACGGAATGCATCAGCTTCAATTCATTAGGGCTGATCGCTCCCTGAATGGGGTTGAATAATTGATGAGCAGAAGCAGCTTTCAGGATGTTCTGTGTACTACGAGGCTCACTGGAGCCCTGTTATTATTTTTTTTTAAGTCAACAAATCTGGCCGAATGCTCGCTGGTGCGGCTGGGCGAAGGGAATAGAGCAAAGGTTAGATGTTTTAATATGTGATGTTTACACTGTGAACTCTCGGTCCACTGCGTGCAACAGAAATGGATACAGGCAGGTGGTCCCGTGATGCCGGGAGCCAGGCTGGGGATGGGCCCGGGGGTTGGGAGGTTTCTGCTGGCATGAGGACGCTGGGCTGAGCAGAGGTTTCAGGCTGAAAGAGGGGCCAGAATGGCCCTCTGCCTGCCTGGGGTGCAGTAGTGAGGAGGCAGGAGGCGATGCTGTTAAGGTCTCGTCCCTCGCCTCCAAGCCTGAGAGGGCCACCAGGACGGCCCCTCCCCCAGTTCGCAGGCTCAGAGCCAGGCTTCCCAGAAAGTCACCGTAACCCAGACTAAAGTCTGAGTTTTGGCTTGAGCAGCACACAGTGTCTGGCACTGCGACAGGTGGTGTGTGCACGAGGGGGCATGTGATGCGGCCCCGGTGGGCCGACAAGAGAGCCCGGGTGACAGACAGCGGAGGAGCGAAGCCCTGTCTGCGCCCTTTGCTGCACCTTCCATTTCCCCAGCTGTTCTGACATTGCCCCCTGGATGGCCCATCTTCACCACACGCTTGAAGGGGTCTAAACCAGAGGCAGCATCTGTCTCCCCAAACCAGTCCTTCCCCTAGACTCCTCTCTTCTTGTCCAAGGCCCAGACACCCCCGAGACCCCCTCTTCCTGTCCACAGGCCCAGATGCCCCCGAGACCCCCTCTTCCTGTCCACAAGGCCTCCACTCCATCTTGCTTCAGGAATCTGGGCCCTCTTGACCCTCCCCCCGTGTTAGAGCCCTTTCCAAACCTGGAGCCCCCAGCTTTCTCCTTCCTGTGGGCTCAAGGGCCCAGTCTGGCTTCCTCTCTGGGTTCATGTTTCACATTTGGGGATATGCTGGAGCCTGCCCCGGCTCTTCAGAAAGGGACAGAAGCCCTTATCCATCACGGCACCACTGGCCCAGTGACCCTGCACCCCAGCTGCCTGGCATTCAGGGACCTCTCCTCAGCCAGGAGGCAGGCCCCACCTCTCCACCCTGCCCCCTGGGAAACCAGGCCACCCAGCTCTCACCCACCATCCAGACAATCTCCAGGCCTGTCAGTTTCAAAGAATGTGTTTGAGAGGGAGCTTCACAGCACCACATAGCCCCTGACCCCGGGGGACGTCTGTTGCTCAGTCAGGCATTCATTTATTTGCTCGTTTATACTCCTTCATTGCTTCAATCCACAAAGAATGGCCACCATGTACCAGGCACAGTGCCAGATGTCTGAACAGAACACAGACCTCACCCAGGTGAGCGTGGAGGGCCTGGGAGGGATGAGGGTTTTAGGTTCCAGGCCTCCAGCAGCATTAGCAGCTGAAAGTTTTAGTCGCTCAGTTGTGTCTGACTCCTAGTGACCTCATGGACTTGTAGACCCCAGGCTCCTCAGTCCATGGGATTCCCCAGGCAAGAATACTGGAGTGGGTTGCCATTTCCTTCTCCTGGGGATCTTTCCAACCCAGGGATTGAACTGGTGTCTCCTGCACTGCAGGCAGATTCTCTACCGTATGAGTCACCAGTGAAGCCCTTAGCAGTTGAAAGGTCCTTGTCAGTTATGGAAAAGCAGCCTCGCCTGTCTGAGCCCTGGAAGGGAGTCAGGGCACCCAGCGCCTGCGCCTTCCACCCTACCTCCTGCTGCTTCCATTCTGAGTCCTGCCCCTCATGTGCCTGCTGGTCTCTGATGGGCCCCGCTGAGTTCTGAGTGGCTCCATGCTGACACAGGAGAACAATATAGCGGATCACCTCTGGGGCCAGCGCTGCCTTGACCTGCAGCCCACAGCTGGAACTGGACGTAGAGGTACCCATGGCCTTCTTGCGCCCCCTGCCCCTGTGCAATCTCCCTGCCCGACTTTTTCCAAATTCCAGGCCAGAGCCTTCTCTTCCTTGGTTTCCCACTCAGGACTACCGCTGGCTGAGTGGCTGCGGAGAGGAGCCTGCAGTCCTGGGTGACCAGGGGGTGCTCCAGTTCCGGGTGGCAGCGGGGGAAGCCTACCTTTGACGGCCACGTGGACGCTCTGGCTGATGGAGAGCTGCGGCTGGATGAGGACGCTGCACAGGTACTCCCCCTCATCCATGCCCTTCTGCACATCCGTCAGCTTGAGGGTCCCGTTCTCGAACACCACCTGCCGGTGGTTGTCGGGCAGCAGGAGGGCGTCTTTATACCACTTGATGGAGTAGTAGGGGTAGCCGATGACCCTGCAGTTGACAAGGGTGTCCCGCCCAGCCACGGCCGTGATGTTCCTCATCGCCCGGATGCTAGGGGGGCCTGGGCAGGAGTCGGGAGGGAGGAGGAGAGGACGGGTGATGGTGCGGTTAGCCAGGGACAGCCAGGTGTTGCCCTGGGGTGCTCTTCTCAGTTGTTTGGCCTTGGAAACTCTTAGGGGATGGAAATTCAGCAGGGGGAGAGGGAGGCCTTTTTTTTTTTTTTTTTTTTAACGAGGCAGAGGCTGGAACTGGGGGCACCCGGGGTCTCTCCAGGATTCACTGTTATTAGCTTCAAACAGTTGCAAACAGAGGTGGTTCATTCATGCCCTGGGGCAAGAATCCATTCCCCTACTGGGATGGGCTAGATGAGCAAACCGAAGCCTCACCAAGAAGTGATGGGGATCTGGGAGGGTGAGTCCTCATTTAGGAGGAGATTAAGATGAGACGCTGTTACTTTCATTCGATTTGCTCACAATGGTCTTAGACCTCACATATATTAACTACTTAAAGGACAATAGGAAGATCTTCCTTGGATGCTCTTCTTTCAATAATAAATGTGTTCTGTGTGCCCCTGGGAAGGGGCTACAAAGAGGGACTCTTATCACACTGGCAGAAGTGGGGAGGGTCGTAGGCTAGGTCAGTGGGCAGATGGCTTCATGGGAATTGCAAAGGGGGCTCAGAGGCTACCACGCAGGGTTAGTGCTGGAGCAGGTATATGAACCTCTGGGCTTCCAGCTGCCCCCTCACCCAGCAGATGAGGGGCTGGACCAAGGCATCTCCCATGACTGGGCAGCTCTGTCCCCTTCCAATTCAGAGAGGGCAGGAGGGTGGTCAAAGAGAGACCACGTTTCTCATGTCGGGGTCAGAGACCTGGCACAGATGAATTCTGCATGACCTCACCTCTCCCCTTCCCTGTTTCCATGGCAGCCACCAGCGCCCCTGGACCAGGGCCCTCCCACTCCCCTGCGCCTCTTCTGCTCTTGGGTCAGGGCTCACTGGTAGGGTCAGATGAGGACTAGTCTGACCCCACGTGGCTACAGAGCACTTCAGAGGAGCCTCTGTTCTCACCACAGCAAGTTGGAGACCTGAGGCACGGGGAAGGTCACCATGAGGACTCCTTCCTCCACTCATGGAGGTGCCTGCCTTGGGGTGCCCTCACCCAGCCTGAACCCCCTAGTCTTCATGGCTGGGGTCTTAGAGGGTAGCCAGGAGATGGTGGATTGAGAGAAGATGGTTCCCTGGCTCCTGGCTGCTCACAGCTCCTGGAGCATCTCAGCGGTGGCTTCGTAGGGGCACCTGGGGATAAAGCTTTGGTGGACATCTCTACCAAAGGGCACGCTGGACCACCGCCCCCTGCCCTGTGCCTGTCCTTGCAAGGCCTGGGTGGGACGCAGATACCAGTGGAGTGCTCAATGTACCTGGAGCCAGAGAGACTGATGGGGAGGGACGGGGTAGGGGGCAGGATTGTGGCAGGGGTGAAGGGAGGAGGAGAATGAGAATGCAAAGAGGATGAACTGTACCAGACACACACATACACACACACAAGAATGGATGATGGCATTTGCAGGGGGCAGGGAGAGGAGGACAGGAGAGAGACCTCTACTAAAATCAAAATGACGATTAATAATAAGTACTAATCACCACAAGAATAATGGTAACCACAGAGATGGCAAAGGAACTTAAAAGCCTATTCTGATATTTAAATGTAGACAGGCACCTCTTACGTTTATTCGCGCCTGATATTCAGCACTTCCCACCGAGTTCCGTGCGGTGCACCGGTACACGCCCCCGTCACGGATCTGGGGCCCCGTGACATTCATGTGGCTGACGGTGGTGCCATCAGACATGGTGTACTGGTTGGTGCGGTGGCTGCCATCCCGCACGATGGGCTCGTCGTCCAGGGCCCAGGTGACGGTGGGGGGCGGGGCGCCCTTGGCCGCGCACATCAGTGAGAACTGCTCCCCGGGGTTGACCACCTTCTCGCTGAAGGATGAGACGATGCGGGGCGTGCCATCTGCAGGGAGCGAGGAGCCCCCTTCAGGGTCACTGAGTCATGGAGAGACTGTCCCCACCAGGCCACCCCACCTCATCACGCGCTATCCACAAAACCCTGCTGGGTGCCCATATACTATTGCATATGAATGAAGACCCTTGGATTTGAATCTAGTCTCAGTCACTTTGTTAGCTCTGTGTCTTTGGGCAAGTTATTTAACATCTCTGAGTCTTGCCAGCTTCCCTCCATGGACGATGGAGATCATGGAGGCAATGATTATATCCTTATATGGTTGTGAGGAATAAATGAATTAACACATTAAAGATGCTTACACAGCACTTTGTAAGTGCTTAATAAATGTTAGATCCTCTCAACTTTTCCTTTTCCACCTCTTTCTTCTAACTTTATTAATAAAGACATAGAGGCTCAGAGGTTAACTATGTGTGGCACCAAGACTTGAAGGGACTGTACCTGAAGAATCTAATTCCAGCTCATTTCAGTGGGAGGGGTGGCATCAGAAAGTTGAAAGTTTGAGGCTTAAGATGCAAGCTGCCCAGAGGCTGCCATGGTCGGGGGAGGTGTCTGTGATGGGGCTTAAATCTTAGTTAATGGAAGACTGGACCCCCAGGCCCCCACTTCCTCCATGGACCACGGGTATGTAATCATTAACACTGGCCATCTTTCCATGCAGGAATGCTATAAAGGATTGGCGGTGGTTTAGTTGCTAAGTCACGTCCGACTCTTTGAGACCCCATGGATTATCGCCTGCCAGGCTACTCTGTTCATGGGATTCTCCAGGCAAGAACCCTGGAGTGGGTTGCTATTTCCTTCTCCAGGGGGTCTTCCCGACCCAGGGATAGAACCAGTCTCTCCTGCCTTGTCAGGTGGACTCTTTACCAGTACCGTCACCTGGGAAACCCTCTAACAGTGCAGTTCTAGTAATTTTGTAGAGGCAATGGAGCTGTTGAAGAGACCTGAGTTCAAACCCAGTTCCTTGGCAGAACTGTGTGACCTTGGGCAAGTGACCAAAGCCTCAGTTTCCTCAATTGCAAAATAGATATTATTTTTTAAAAAAATACCTCCAAGCAGGGCCCGTGGGAGGATGAAACGAGGCAGGGCATCTCCTTGGTGTGTAGTGAGTGCTGGATGAATGCTTCCTGTCGGGAGGGCAGGGTACCTCCTGGCCTGGCTGTGGGAATCCGGAACCTGCCCAGCTGCCCCCCGCCCCCTACTCACCTTCCAGCACAATGATGGCGAAGTCCTGGGCAGTCTGGGTCTTGCGCGTGGCGAAGCACTGGTAGGCCCCTGAGTGGCTCTTCTGGGCCGAGGTGATGAGCAGCGTCTCGTTGCTGAGCCCGCGGATGGAAATGGCCTCGCTGGGCAGCACCAGCTCAGTGTTGCGGTACCAGCGGATGGTGAACTCCGGGGAGCCCAGGAGGGCACAGGAGAGGATGACCGTGCTGCCGATGCCAGTCTTCAGGTTCTTTGGTGTCAGAGTCACGTGAAGGGGGTCTGGGCCGGACCAGGCAGGGGAAAGGCGAGGGGAAATGGGGAGGAAAAGAAAAGCAAAAGGACTCAGTGTGAGTGGAGTGTGGTTGTGGGTGGGCAGAGATCATAAAAGGCCCTGGGAGTCAGGAGACCCTGGCTTTGTCTCCAAGATGTCTTGCGCGTGTGTCGGGGGGGGGGGGAGGGGCATGAGTGGGAACCAGGTTGACTGAATTCCTCTCTCTAGGGCTCAGTTTACCCATCTGTGAAATGGCAGGGTCAGGCCAGAGGATGTCTTGGCACCTGTTGTTCTGATGGCTTGTGTTGTCCTGATATGGGGTCCTTGCCCGGGCAGGGTTGGAAAGTGCCCTTTGGCTCATGAGGAGGATGGGAGCTTGGCTGGCTCATCGTTCTCACTGTCACCCACCCTAGAAACCAGGGAGGCACCCATGGCCCGCCACCTGTCTCCCGTGCTCATTCAGATAACCAACTGCTACCTTCTGCTGGTCTGACTTCTTTTGTACGCATCAGTCAACTCCCTACTCTTCACCTCCACTGCCCCTGTCCAGCTGCAGGCCCAGAGCTCCAGGCCTGGACCCATGTGGTACTTCTTCTCCATTCCTCCTTTTTCCTCATGACCTTCCATCGGTCCTCTTCACTGCAGCCAGCCACTGCCCTGCTCATAACTTCCATGGCACCCAACAACTCTCAGCTCAGCATCCAAGGCCATGGAGGCCCTTGAGACCTGGCCCCCTTCTCAGCTATGCAGTTTCTAGAGCGGCATCCTGCCTGTGGTTCCTGCACACCCAGGGCACTCTTGGCCCCCTTTGCCTATTTCCTACTCATCCTTCACACCAAACTCAGGTGTCACCCCTTCCAAGAAGCCTTCCTGGATACTATTCCCCTCCCAGACTGGGTTAAGGATTCCTCTTCTGAGGCTCTCTGTATGTAACTAACAGAACACCAAGCTCACTTCCAATCGCCACTTTGTTTCTCTTTCTCCCTCTGGACTGTGAGCCACTTGAAAGCAGGGCAGTGACTCTCATCTTTGTATGAAGACTGCTGTCTGAGTCATGTTTATTGATTGACTGGCTGGCTGGTTACCAGCCCCAAGCTGGCCTCTCTCCCTTGATCTCCATGGGCTTGGGGATTTCAGGAGCCAGAGACCTGCAGGAGCCTTCAGTTCAGTTCAGTTCAGTCGCTCAGTTGTGTCCGACTCTTTGCAACCCCATGAATCGCAGCACGCCAGGCCTCCCTGTCTAGATCCCCAATAGTGGAGCCTGCAGGAGAGGGGCGTACGGCAGGCCCACCTGGGTGGGCACAGTCAAAGCATGCAGGAGTCTGCTCACACTCTGCTTAGCCTGTTCACTCCCAGACCCTCTGCCTGCTACCCAAGGGACATCAGTGCACCATGATGCAAGTGGCATTTCACTCGCCCCAGGTACCAGCCAGGGCTCCCAGGACCTGCCAGCCAGCATCTCTCTCCTCATTGCCTCTGCACAGGGCCTCATGGAGGATGGGTGGGAGGTTGGGTGGCAGAATGAGGGGGATATGAAAACATTGCTTTCCTCTCCATGGACCTGGCAAAGAGGGGCTGTCAGAGGGGAAGGAAGACAGAGAAAAGCCATGTCACTTCCCCCTTGAACCTGGTTATCCAGTCCAGCCCAGTGAGGGGGAAGGTGGGGATCTCTGCATCTCAGAGCGTCAGGATTATCCATGCCCACAGGGGCAGAGCATGTACACACAGCTCTAGGCAGTTATTTATTGTGTGTTCATGTGCTCTAGGATGAGAGTGTGTACCTGTGGGTGCACACAGACACCATGTATGTCTGCATGTGTGTACAGGGAAGTGGGCATGTAAACTTTCAACACATCTGCCTGGATGTGTGTGTAAGTACTTGCTTGCCTGTCTGTACTGAAGCTGGAGCTTGGAACATCAAATTAACTCAGAGTGAGGTGTGCTAATTTTCAAGGATGGGGGTACGCAGCCCTCCTGACCTGTTCCCTGAGATAGTGTGAATGTGTGTGTGAGAGTGTGTTTGAGTGTAGCAGAAGAGGTTGAAGGGGGTGTAGGTAATACTGTGTGCTTTGTCGCTCAGTTATGTCTGACTCTTTGCGACCCCATGGACTGTAGCCCACCAGACTCTTCTGTCCATGGGGATTCTCCAGGCAAGAATACTGGAGTGGGTTGCCATGCCCTCCTCCAGGGGATCTTCCCAACCCGGGGATCAAACCCAGGTCCCCTGCATTGCAGGCCAAACATTTTGGATGGAGCTTAGAAGAGGGTATGGATCCTGGTCCTCCTACCTGCCTACTCTGTGGTCCACATCTTGTTTGTTTGAGAGGACCTTCCCCCGCCCCTAAGCTTCCAGCATTTTAACCTAAGCGTTTGTATCACAAACTGTTGCTCCCAGAGCATTTCTTGGGGGCTCTTTCTGCTCTTCCAGCTTCACAGTGAATTCACATGGTGAGGGTCTCCTCCCTGCAGATAAACATGCCCCAACTGTCAAGATCCCTGTGGTTATGGGGAGGAGACTGGGCCCATATCTGGGCTGAGGGTGACAGAATGTCAGGCCCAGAAGGTCAGCCCAGAGGAGATGGGCTCTGTGTGGTCCCCTGGTCCAACTGAGGGTCTGCAGACCTGCAGCTCTGTGCTTATGAGACAGGGGGTGAGCTGGGCAAAGAGTCTCTTTGGTCAATCTCAATGGCAGAGGTGGGGGATGGGGACGGGACCACCTCTGGACAGCCTCTTTCCACTGCCCAGGTTGAATCCTCCACGATGTCATTAGGTTCAGAGTTCATGGACTCAGGCTCTTGCTGCCCCACAGGACTCAGATCCCACAGGGTCTCCAAGTCTCAGCCCCTCTGCTGCCAACACATTCCCTGAAGCCCCAAGAGCAAGGAACCCTAGAGAGGGATGAGGTGGGGTGGGGGAAGAATGCTCTGGGTCTCATCACTTCCCCTCCAGGGGTTCTCCCCCTCCCCCACCCCAATCTCAGCCCCTCTGCCCTTCCAGGGGCTCAGCAGCAGCAGGGGTCTGTGAAGGCCTCCTGCTCTCCACCTGTGCTCCCTGGACCCTGGGGCTCTGGAATGGGAGGAGGAAGAGGAAGGGCCAGAGTTCATGCCCAACTGGCAGGTCCTGGAAAGGCTGCCCTGGGTGTTTACCCCCAGTGTCTCCCTAGAAGTTATCCCTAAATACTCTGAATGTCGCCTCTGATGGGTTCATATGTTCTCTACTGGATTCACATCACATCAGCGTCGTCCCCTTTAGGATAGACACTGCCTCCTCCCAAGAAGCTGAGAAGCCCTATGAGATTGTCACATCACCGTCATTGTTCCCTACGACCCTCGTGACCTCTAGGATGTAGGAGGGGCAGTGTTATTATCCTCCTCGACAGAAAAGGGCACAGAGGTGATGCTCATGGTTATATGATTTTCCCCAGGTCAGTTACTATCTGATGATATCAGAACTAAAAGGCAGGTCTTCTGATTTCAAACCCAGTGCTTTTCTCAGGGCACCAACCTGCCTTCCCAATGAGGGGATCATCTCTGTGGCCAGCCAGAAGCATTGGGCTGCCCTCATGTCCCTCCCCACCAGAGGCAGTGCTCTCAAAGCTTACTGGGGCTGGAAGAGGGGCTTCCCCACTCACCAATGACCGTGAGGGTGCCTGTGACCTCTGCCGATCCGAAGGTGTTGGTGACCTCACAAATGTAGGTGCCGCTGTCCTCGGTCCGCAGGTCACTGATGGTCAGCCCCGTGATGCGCTTGGTCCAGCGGCTGTCGGCTGGGAGCGGTCGGCCATCCTTGAGCCAGCGGATGGCAGGGATGGGGTAACCGGAGGCGGTGCAGGGCAGCTCCATGGTGTGGCCGGCCCACACTTCCTGGGAGTGGAAGCCGTCCAGGATGGTGGGGATCGACTCGGCAGGGTCTGGAAGGCAGAGAGCGTGAGTGGTCCTGGGCAGTCCTGGGAAGGGTGGAGTGGGGGTCGGGATGGGAAGGCAGGCACCCAGAACTTGCTGCCCACTGGTGCCCAGAGTGAGTGATACCCAGTGGGATGGCTCACTGGATCCCCTGGTGCTCCAGACTCTGGCCCAAACTCTCCTGCTCAGCCAGATGGAGGCCCTGGGAAGCATGGCTGGGAGCAGGGGCTGAGGGAGGTGAGGATGTGGTGGGCAGACTAGGTTAGAATAACAGACAAACAGGGAGAAAGCAAAACCACAAGAGGGAGGGAGAGACGTTCATATAAACAGTCCCCGTGGCCTGAAAATCACGACCTCTTGGGACTACAATTCTGGTCCATTTTGGTCTGGGTCTGTCAAGGATGGGCACCTCGGTTCTGTCCTGTCTGCTCCCACCTGCAATCTTGGTGGGCTCAGAGAAGGTAGTGTTTTTCTCTCCAAGCCCAGAAAGATTCAGAAGTTAAGCCTTCTGTAAAATACACCTGCCATCCAGCAACACTCCTCTTGCATTCCCAAACCACAAGCAAGCAGTGACTGTGGGCCTGAGGCCCTACACTCCAGGAGACCAGGCCCTCATTGGTGGGATTCTGTGTGCAACATCCCTGCCATCTGAGCAACATTCTGGCTGCTACCTCAGTCTATTTCTCACCCTGAAAGACCTGTCTGGGTGTTCTGCCCACTGGGGACCTTCCCCTGATGTACACCCCACAGGCTCCCTTTACTTACATATTACAATCCCACTTCTGTCCTGAGTTAGGCCTCTGTGATCTGTGATCTCACGCCAACCAGGTCCCCTGGCCTGGCCTGCCCCTGACCTTCTGATGTCACCACTTCTCCTCACCAGGCATGTTGTCAGCACACTGCCTGCCACCTGGGTGCCCCACCAGCCCGCTCTGCTTGGCCAACTCCTGCTGATCTTTCAGAAAGCAGCTTCAATCTCACCCTTTCTGGACATCTCCCCCAGGCCACCCTCACTGGACTCCCATAGGGTTTTCTTTTTCTTTCATTTTATTTTCAAGCAAATTTTTCTTTTTAAAAGATTAAAAAAAAAAAAAGCACAATACACAGACATGGCAAAAGTTCTGAAAGTAGACAAGATCATATAGTGAAAAGGGAGTCCCCTCACTGCGCCTCCAGTTGCCCCATTTCCCTCCCAGAGGCAACCACCGTTGCCGCCCCCCTCCCCTCACCCTGACCGCTCTTGCCAGCAACCATCTGCACCAGGCCGTGTATCTGGTTTCCCTGGAAGCTCCTTGAGGCAGTGCTGATCCCCTGTGGCATCCCCACGTGCCTGGGCTGCCCGAGCCATAGACATTGGAGGGAGGGTGAATGGAGGCCCATGAGCAGGGGGTGGGCCAGCGGTCTGCCTTTCCCACATCTCGGAACTTCATAGGCTCATGGAACAGTAGAGCCGACTTATGGACTTGGAAAGTGAAAGTGAAGTCGCGCAGTCGTGTCCCACTCTTTGCAACCCCACGGACTGTAGCCCGCCAGGCTCTGTTGTCCATGGGATTCTCCAGGCAAGAATACCGGCATGGGTTGTCATTTCCTTCTCCAGGGGATCTTCCCAACCCAGGGATTGAACCTGGGTCTCCCGCATTGCAGGATTCTTTACCCTCTGAGCCACTAGGGGGAGGTCCTTAGGGACTTGGAGGGCACACACAGATGGGGACCCTGAGACCAGAGAGGTGCAGTGACCTGCCCAGGATCCGACTGCAGAGCCAGGATCTAAAACCAGGTCTCCCCACGCTTGTTCAGTAAATGCGCTCTGAGACGGAAGAATCTAACACTGGATCTGGCTCCAGGGTGAATGGAGAGAGCGCTGATACCCTGTTGGCCCCTCCTGATGAAATGGGAAATGTCCTCTGTTCTCGGCTCACCCTGTGACTGCCCCCCACCCACCCCCTTGGAGGGGGGGCGGCGCTTGGAAGGCTCCTCCCTGTGGAAAGACTTTTTAGAAGACTCTGCTCTTTTCCCACCTTCCAGGGCTTCTCATGAGGAGCCGGGGAGTGGAAATCAGGCGACCCTAATGCCAGTGGCCAGCGTCACTGCTGAGCTGGGTGACCTTGGGTGAGTGGGTCGGGGTGTCTTATGACCTCCCAGAGTCTGTATCTCCTGCACGCAGAGGTGACACTGCCGTCTCCAGATCTCCCCAGGCTGTGGTGGGCAACAAAGCACAGCGTATGTCAAAGAGCCAGGCTGACGCTGAGCTGCCACGCAGATGCGCCGGGCGATTACTATTCCGTGCCCGCCTGCTCTCCCCGCCAGCTTCTGCAGCCTTTTCCCCTACAACCCTGTGGGAACGGTTGGGATAAACAAACCCGGTGCCAGGGAAGAATTACTCAACGTGACACTTAATTGATGCAAAATACACAAATTCTGTGGCACACCACAGAATTTACAAGCAGAGGGGCCAATGGGGCGGTGGAGGAAGAGGCGGTGGTGGTGGGGGGCTGTGGGAGGGAATTAATCACCGAGTCTCAGGCGTGAAATTAAATTCTGAAGGAAAGAAACCTCTTTCATTACTCGGGAGCAGAAGTAAAACGCCGTGGCGTGTACGGCGACAGCCTGGGGGGATTGGGTGCTGCCAGGGCCGGTGCAGGGCTGGGGGAGACAGATGGCCCGGCCCCGAGAAATCTCTGGGGCCGACGCAGGGCTGGTGTGAGGGGGTCAGGGTGCCCCAGAGTTGGGGGGATGCTGCTGGAACCTCACCCAGCTGGCTGGACAATGCCGCCCTGGAACATGGCTTCTGCACCCGGCTTGGCATCCCGTGAGCTGGGGAACCCAAGTGTGGCCTCTCAGCCTCTCTGGTCACTCTTTATGAATGGAGGTCCCCTCCTTTATGAATGCAGATGAAGGTGCCTCCTCCACAGAGAAGATGCTCACGACAGTGCTGGGTAATAAAGTCTAAAAAGCACCTCAATGTGTTGAATGGTTAATTAGGCCTTTTTTGAGGGGGCTCAGACTTTCCTTGCACCTGCCTCTGCTCAGGTGAAAGCTGATCCCTACCCTCGACTCAGGGAATGGATCTGAGAATTGAGGTTGGGGGGCCGCGGCCTGAGCACCCCCTGGCACAAATTCCCCTCTGCACTGCCTTGCCTGGGTATCAGTCACATTTCTGCCAAGACAAGCAGCGTGTAGATTTCCTCGTCACGTCGCATCACGTCAGGGCCCGCGTCAGTCCTGGGGCCCCTTCCCCAGGCGCCCCTGCGCTGCCAGCAGCTTCCTCTGGGTCTGTCTCCCTGCTGCTGTCGTCTTGTCTACCTCATCTCTCTGGTAGGTTTCTGTTTTCCTCTGTCCCCTGTCTTGCTCCCTCTGAGCCCACATCTCTCCTCTTTTGTCATCTGGGTGCCTCCCTGTCTTTGCTTCTCTGTTTATCCGGGCTTTATCTCTGAGTCTCTGAGTGGCATCTCCCATTCTCCACATCCCCCAGCCCCAACTGGCAGGCATTCGCCACAGCCCCCCAGAGGAAGAAGAGCTGGCGTATCCTCCAGTCCCCCCCCCCCATTTTCTGGCAGCACCATGTGGCATGTGGGATCTTCATTCCCCTACCAGGGATTGAACCTGCACCCCCTGCACTGAAGTGCAGAGTCTTAACCACTGGACCACCAGGGAAGTCCCTCCTCTAGTTTAAAGGGTATCTTTTTGGAGGGACAAGAGCAGAAGTAAGATTAGGAGGATGAAGGGACTAAACATTCATGCAAGGGAAAGCAGCAGACCAGCAGGATGGGGGACTCTGTGCTGGATGAGAGGCATGCAAATGAGATGCAAAACACCACACACACAGGTCCCTATAATTTGGAAGGGAACCACCGGCACATTCGGGAACTGGGCTGCAGATGGCAAGGTCTAGCCACAAAGACGGGGCCACATTGTGCAGTCCCAATTCCTCCCCGCGTGACAGCGCAGTTTCACTTGGCATTGGTTAATTTTAACCACAAATATTGACTTAGCACCTACTATGTGCCAGGCACAGGTCCAAGCTGTGGAGACACAAGGGAGAAAAAGAGAGCCTGATCCTTGCTCTTCTGGCTTCTGGTCTTGCCCCCCAAATGCACCAGGCAAATAAGAGGGGGCCCTTGATACAGTCACCTGCTGGTCAGGGTAATCCTCCCCAAATCACAGGAGAGACAGACAGAATCCGAGAAGTCATCTCACAGACATAGAGAACAAACATATGGACACCAAGAGGGGAAGGAGGGTGGGATGGACTGGGAGATTGGGATCAGCAAACTGCTGCTGCTGCTGCTGCTGCTGCTAAGTCGCTTCAGTCGTGTCCGACTCTGTGCGACCCCATAGACGGCAGCCCACCAGGCTCCCCCGTCCCTGGGATTCTCCAGGCAAGAACACTGGAGTGGGTTGCCATTTCCTTCTCCAATGCGTGAAAGTGAAAAGTGAAAGGGAAGTCGCTCAGTAGCGTCCGACTCTTAGTGACCACATGGACTGCAGCCCACCAGACTCCTCCGTCCATGGGATTTTCCAGGCAAGACTACTGGAGTGGGGTGCCATTGCCTTCTCTGAAACATACACTACTATGTATAAAACAGATAACTAATGAGAACCTATTGTGTAGCACAGGAAACTACTCAGTGCTTGGTGGTGACCTAAATGGGAAAGAAATCCAAAAAAAAAAGCCGAGATATATGTATACATAGAGCTGATTCACTTTGCTGTAGAGTAGAAACGAACACAACACTGGAAAGCAGCTATATAAGCTATGTGTTAGTTGCTCAGTCGTGTCTAACTCTTTGCAACCCCATTGACTGTAGACTGCCAGGCTCCTCTGTCCATGGAATTCTCCAGGCAAGAATACTGGAGTGGGTTACCATTTTCTCCTCCAGGGGATCTTCCAGACCCAGGGATCGAACCCAGGTCTCCTGCATAGCAGGCATATTCTCTACCTTCTGAGCCACCAGGGAAGCCCAAAGCAACTATACTCCAAAAAAAAAAAAAAGGAATTTGAGAAGTCACCTAATCTAGCTCGTTTTTACAGAGACCCAAAGGGGTTGAGTGATTTGGTGGTACTAGTCCCCAAACCAGGTGTTCTGACAATCAGTTCATCTTCCTTCCAGAAGCTACTCTGACCCCACTTCCATAAGAGCAGGTCGCACACGGTTAGGAAGTGATGGAATCCATCTGGTGAGTGGTGACCAGCATTTAGATAAACCGAGACAGGACAGAGTAGAGCAGGAACTATCAGAGTGCGTCACAGTGCGTGTGGTAGGGAACACCAGCATGCATAGTGTCGGTGATGGTGTCTGAGGATCGCTGTCAAGAGTCTGAAAAGCGCTGTCCAGGAGGCCTCCCTTGAAGAGCACCAGGTGACCTTCTTTCCTCTGTAACCGGGGCATCTGCCTGGTGTTCGATTAGCCCCTTCCACGGGGGTCTGTGGCTGGAGGATGTGAATTCTGGCTGTGCCTCCCACTGGTTAAACAGTTGGGATAAGTGGCTTGGCTTCCCTAAGGTCTGATTTTCTTACCTATAGAAATACAAAGTGCAGTGCACACCTCACCCGGCTATGATAGTGCCTAAGAAACAGTACATACATGAAGTTTCTGGCACATGGAGATTCAGGAAATAGCAGCTTCCATCCTTCTGTAAGAAGCTATAATCACTCCAGAATAAAGATCCTTTATTTAATTCAGAGATTTTTTTTTTACCTTGTGTTTGCCTACTTTCAAATCTTGTGAGGTAGGCTGTAATAAAAGACATGTGCACGAGCGCTCAGTAGCTCCAGTTATATCTGACTCTGCGACGCTGTGGCCTGCAGCCCGCCAGGCTCCTCTGTCTAAAGGATTCTCCAGGCAAGAATACTGGAGTGGGTCACCATGCCCTTCTCCAGTGGATATTCTCCACCCAGAGATCAAACCTGTGTCTCCTGAAGCCACTGCATTGCAGACTAATTCTTAACTGCTGAACCACTGGGAAAGCCAACGAAAGGTATAGATGTATTCAAAAATAAATAAACTAATAGAATTAAAAAAAATAGAGACACAAGGAAATGCAAAATCTCCCTAATCCAATCCAATCCAATCCAATCATTACTGCGTTGGAGCAGTAGATTATATCTATGAGCTTCCAGGCAGCAAAGGCAAAAAAGGAAAGAGGGGATGGGCTCCATATCCCCCATTATTTGATAAGTGGTACAGTGGCAAAGAATCTGCCTGCCAATGCAGGAGACGTGGGTTTGATCCCTGGGTCAGAAAGATCCCCTGGAGAAAGAAATGGCAACCCACTTCAGTATTCTTGCCTGGAAAATCTCATGGACAGAGGAGCCTGGAGGCTACAATCCATGGGGTTACAAAGAAATGGACATGACTGAGCGACTAAACAAAAACAGCAAACAGCTCTTCAGGGGCCTTCAGCTTTCTCAGGCAGACTCCTGAAAAGAACTGAACTGTAGAGTTCTTGATATGAAAAACATCCCAAAACAGACCAGACAAGGTCTGCTCGATGCTTTCTATACGTGTGTTCTTGAATCTGCTTCTCTTGAATGCCCTGATTACACGGCAGACTCCCTGATCCATGGTGTCGACATGCCCACCGGTCTTGGGGTCGGGCTGGTGCCCTCCCTTCCTCTGCAGCCCTCCGGCCTACCTGTCACAGAGAGGCGGGCCCCGTTGCTCTGCCGGGTCTCCCCGCTATACTTGTGCTTGGTGATGCAGCGGTAGGTGGAGAGGGCGTCCTCCTTCTGCACGTCAGAGATGTACAGCCCGCCATGGGAAGTGATAAAAAACCTGTTCTCTGGAGACATAATCAGGACACAGTTGATTACTTCTCTGGCTGGACCTGCCACCAGAAGCAACTCGGGCCAGGAGCTGGACTTCTGCTCGGCCAGGTTGCCCTGTTGCCCAGGGGATGGGAGATGATGGGGAAAAGGGGCTGAAGCTGTGAGGAGAGCATCTCTCACAGATGAGCATTTTCCATGTATAAACAAAGAGAAATCATGATAATAATTCCTTTAAGTGTAGATGCTTCAGCTTTTCACAGGAAGATGCTGGGCTTTGGAGTCAAGATCTGGGTTCCAATCTGACTCTTCCACTTATTAGCTGTGTGACCGTGGGAAAGTTAATTAAGCTCTCTGAGTCTTATCTGCACAACAGAGCGCAAACAATACAATATATGGAGCGGATATAATGATGACAAAAATAATAAAGTGTCTGGCACTCAGCAAGTGCTCACTTATGGAGTATCATTCCTCCTCTTTTCTATCTCTTGGCGAGAGTTTGCAAAGCTTTAACAATCAGTGCTTGTTTGTTCTTACAACTGTCTGAGGTGTCATCCCCATTTTAAAATCACACAGGCAGTAAGTGGATCAGAACTCAGGCCTTTTGCCAGCTCCTAGCTCTCCCTCTGCACTGAGCCAAACAAGCCTAAATCCTTTTCTTTCAATGTCAGTTATTTATTCACTCAAGAAACAATTACTGAGACTAAGTTATACTAAGGGTGGGGGTGTGGAGATGCAGAGCTACGATCTGCATCTAATTCACCTAATTCTGCATTCTAATTCATCATGCAGTTCTTTTTTAAAAAAAAGTTATTTATTTATTTATTTTTCATATTTGGCTGTGCCAGGTCTTAGTTGTAGCATGCAGGATCCTTAGTTGTGGCATGGGGGATCCAGTTCCCTAACCAAGGATCGAACCCAGGCCCCTTTCATTGGGAACACAGAGTCTCAGCCAGTGGACCTCCAGGGAAGCCCCCATCGTGCAAGGCCAAGGCGCTTGTACTGTGTTTTACTTTCCCTGCCCTCTCTGTAGTCTCCCTGCAGTGACTTGGCTGGGAAGCGGAAAGGACAGAGTAGTTTCACCCATTTGGCTGATTATAAGACAAGACTCCGAGGTAGAGTGGATTTCCTCGTCCAAGATCCTAAGGCAAACCCTGAACTTGAGCTTGTCAGGGCTGTTTTGTTTTATTTATTTATTTTTTTAGGGCTGATTTTAAAATGGGGAGAATATGGACTCAAAGTTGGGGAAAGGCTTGTATTTGGCTTTGGGACTCTCTAAGTTTATGGTCTCCCACCCAAGATCCAGCCAGTTTGAGATGGAGAAGCTAACCTAGGGTCTCTCAGCCTTGCTCTCTGAGGGCGTAGCTGCTTCCCCAGGCAGACACAGAAGAGCCCAGGCTGCCATTTCCACAAGAGGGGGCATCAGAATCAGGACAGTGATGATGACTTACAAGAAAGCTGCTGGAGAGAGGGTAATGCTGACCTCAGACAAAGGACTTGCTAATACCAGACTGCCAGGCTTTCACAAGGAAACATTTTGGGGAGCCCCATCCACTTCAAATCCTGTTATTTGAGGTCTGCTTCCTCCCACCTGGGGGCTGAGTGAACCCTCTCAGTCAAGAGCTCTGACACTCTCTGGTTAGGAGTATTCTGTGGTGTCTCATCCTGCCAAGCAAAAGCCCAAGATCTCAGCACCATGGACAGGGAGCTCCTGAAAGGACATTTTCCAACAATAAAACCTGTAGAACTGCAGGGTTGAAAAGCTGAATGCATTTGACTGCATCTTTGACAAAGCTTCTCTGGCTTTCATCTGAATAACTCCAGGGCTGGGGAACTCACTACCTCATTCAGTGACCCATTGCAAAGTTGACAGTGCTGACTTTGAGAAAGGTCTTCCTCGGTCACAACTGGTCTCCATGGATCCTGGTTTCTACTCCTTGGAGCCCTACAGAGCGGCCTAAACTCATGTGACTGACCCACTCCCTCACACACTGGAAGGCAGCAATCAGGCTCTTTGACTTTTCATGAGTCTTAAGGATTATCTTTTTTTAATTGTTTTGTAGTAGGGTTTCAAATAGCTTCTTCAATCTAGTTGGTCTCTGGCTTAATAAATTTTGGTTTATCTACAAATCTCTTAATTTTTCCTCCCTCTTTCCCACTTCCTCACGCCCCTTCTCTTCTCCTCTCCCTCCCATATATCTTTGTACATGACTAGGCCTCCTGGAGAAGGAAATGGCAGCCCACTCCAGTATGCTTGCTGGGAAATACCGTGGACAGAAGAGCCTGGTGAGCTACAGTCCAAGGGATCACAAAGAGTCAGACATGATTTAGAGACTGCTAGGTGCCAGGCATTTCGCTGAGGGTGGGGATCTAACAAACAGCTTATCTGAGCAGGGCAGAATAGAGCAGGGCTACCAACCACCCACCTAAGCTGCATTAACTTTTCAGGGGGGATTGAGTAGGGATGAGGGGGCAGATCAGTTTTACTACTGCTTCATACTCTGATTTAAAGGTCCTTGTCATGTGTCCACAAGCTATTCCTAGGCTACCTTCCCTCTCTCCACTCTTGGACACCCTTGGCTAATTGGGTCTGGGTCCGGGACTTCATGCAGATCTCTACCGAGTAGCATCTTGTTGGATCTCCTTAGAGGAACACTTGGCCAGCTGGCAGGCTGCCTGGAGCTTGCGGACCCTCGCCCTGCCCCCTCCAACATGAAGACCATGCCCTATAGACCCCCACTCAGCGCTGTGGGTAAAAGAAGAAAGGAGGCAGGAAGAAGCCCGGCTCTGCTGCTGGCAGTCAGAGGACCCGCAGGAAGCACGGAGGAAGTCAGTCTCCCCACCCAGACTCTGCACCTGCCGCTTTGTCTCCATGTTGTGACATCCCAAAGTCAAACGTGGAAGCGCTCTTGTAATTTATTATGTAACTGCGGCTGGAATGCAGGACGACTGGAGGGTGTTGCTGCCAATCAGAAGTACGAGGGTTGGAGGTGGTGGGATGAGGAAAAACAGGAAACGCCCAAAAATCAGCCTTAGCGGCCCACAGGTGCTCCAGCGTGGACAGCCAGGACCCTGTTATCCTCAGATCGACACCAGCAATGGTGCACTTGGCCCTGAGGAATTTTAAGTTGGGGAGGGGTGCTGTGGTGATGGTGGTGGGGATCTGGGGTTTCTATAGCAACAAGCAGCTGCTGCATCTGATGTTTCACATCCTTCATTGTCCTCATTTCCCCCCTCCCTTCCCCCCTTCTTGTGCATATTTAATTGCAGTAACATTTCCAGATACAGTGTATCGCTCCTCCTGAAACAAAGGCAGGCTGCAGTCAGGGGGATGCATGGTGAGCAAGAGGGGAAGGAGAAATCAGGGGTATTATGTTAATCCCCACTGGGGGGACGTGTGCGACATCAGTTCTGCATGTTTGATGAGAATCAGATGATGGGCCCCGCTGGGGAAGGATGGAGAAGGGGGCCTGCAGAGTGAAAGGCATTCGGTGTGGAGGGGGAGAAGGCATAGTCCACTGGTGGGGGGTTCAGAGGGTATGGGACTCCAAACACGGCTAGCCTCCAAGGCTGGCTCCAGGGGGCTGCCCTGGTACTCTGGCAGCTCATCCTCTGCAGCCCAGTGGGACCACCTGTCCTTGGATTGGGGAGAGGAGCCATTACCATCCCAATGTCTTGGTTTCTCCTCCTCGGGGTAGGCTGTGTCCAGCTAGAGGAAGGATGGAGTGGCAGGCAGGACCACCACGTCTGGCCTCCACCCTGAGGCCACTTGGACTTGTGTGTCTGGGAGCATTTTTGGTTGTTACCAGAACTTGGGGGTGTACTGATGACATTTAGTGGTCAAGTCAGAGTGACAACAACTGTTCTACTGTAAATGCCAAGAGTGTGCCCATGGAGGGTCATTTTCCCTTAGGCTCTAGGACGAGGACATGGAACTGTGCTTCAGTGTGGACTCTGCCTTTGGTGCTGCCGGTCTGTTACATCTCAAAGTCTGCAGTATCGTTTGTGAACACACCCAAGACCAGGGGAGTGCTGTGCGTGGTTAATGAATCCTTTTCTTTTTATTATTACTTGAATACTCTATTATCCTTTCTCCTGGTGATCTGGTTTATGGAGCACCCATTACATGTTAGGCCAAGAGCTTTATGAACATTATCTCATTTAATCCCCACACTCCTTTGAAATGGACATTATTGTTGTTACTAACCAAGGCACAGACAGGTTAAATAAATCACCCACAGTCACCCAGAAAGTAAGGGGTAGCGCCTAGACCATTAGTCTACTTGCTACATCCCTCTAAAGCTCTGTGCTACGCTGACTCTCCCAGAATAACAGCACCTCTTATAGAGACATGCATTTAGCCAGCCTCTGCTTGATTGCTTCTGTCGGAAGGGTCTTCACTTCCTCACAAAGGCACACGCATCCATTCGATTCAGTTTGGCTCCATTTATCAAGTCTCCATGGAGCATCCCTGTGTGCTCAACTGGGCTCCATGGGGAAGTCCTGAATTTGGCCTCTGCCCTCTGGGATTCCACAGTTAGAAGAATGTTCTTCTACCAGGGAAGCTTGAGCCTTTAGTAATGGAGGCTGGTAAAGGGTGAGGAGGGGGCTCAATGGAAGCCATTAGTGAGAAGAGGAAGATAAAGAGGGGCCAAGCCACCCAGCACTGGGGACAAGCCCAGGACTGAGACTTAGGAGACTGAATTGTCACCCTAGCTCTGCCACTAATGAGGAGGCATATCCTGGGTGGAATAGTGTCCCCCACAAAAGTGTCCATACAGAGCTTGTGAATGCAAATAGAATCAAGTCAAAATGAGACCATAATGGAATAAGGTTGATCCCAAATCCAGTATGACTGATGTCCTTACACAGGCAGGGACACACAGGGAGAAGGCCTGTGAAGATGGAGGTGGAGACTGCAGTGATGTAACTATGAGCACAGAAAACCAAGGACTGGGCTTCCCTGGTGGTCCAGTGGTTAAGCCTCCATGCTTCCAGTGCATGGGTTTGATATCTGATTGGGGAACTAAGATTCCATATGCTGGGTGGCATGGTCAAAAAAAAAAAAAAAAGCCAAGGATTCCCAGTGACCCCAGAAACCAGCAAGAAGCAAGAAAAGATTCCTCCCCCACTCCTACCATCCCCACCTCTGTGAGCCTGCAGAGGGAGCAGGGCCCTGCCCACACCTTGATTTTGGACTTTTGGCCTCCAGAATCGTGACACAGTGAATCTCTGTGGTTTTTAAGCCACCCATTTGTGGTCATTTGTTAAGGCAGCCCTGGGAAATAGATGCAGGGTGACCTGAGGGAAATCCAGTCCTCTCTCAGGCCCTCAGCTTCCTCACCTGTACAAGGAGGGAAGAGGTGGAGGAGATATGTGTTTTTAACTATGTTTGTACATTAGAATCATCTAAGGAGCTTTTAAAATTAAACTCAGAATCTCTAAGGGTGTGGCCTGGAAATTGGTATTTTTAAAAAGCTTTTTGGCTGATGTAATGTGAAGCGAGGGCGGAGAACCCCTGGATTAACTAAACTGTAAGGCCCTTCACTCTGACAGTGGATGTCTCTATAATTACACCAGACTTCTCTGAGTCCCATTTCTGCTTCAGGAAAATGCAGATAATAAATAGGACTTAGGTCACACAGTTGTTGGGAGTATTGGAAGAACTGGATGAAAGATGAGTTACAGCATGGGACCTTCTCCAGCACTTGGGTGGTACTCGTTAAATGTCAGCACAAGTGGCTCCATCTCAAGAGATAGAGGGCTGGCTGCTGTTGGGGGGCTCTCTGCCCCCTCCCATGGCCAGGTTTCTTGCAGTCTCCCCCTTCCTCCCAGGAACCTGGAACTAAAGGAGGCCCTCCTTGGCAATTCAGAGGCCCTGGACACAAGTGATAACTGAGCTGACAGCAACTTTCCTGTCTTTCTCCAAGAGGTCAGAGAGCTGGGCCTTGGAGACTCCCTGGAGCTGTAGTAATCACAGAAAGGTAATGGTCAGAAACCTCAGGGCTCCTGGTGGCCCTTGAAGGCTGGGGGAGAAAAATCTGCCCTCTGCAATGGTGGGCCCCTCTCTCTCCCTGCTCTCAGGAGGCATGAGCTGGTCAGGAGAGGGTCCTGGGCAGAGGAGCAGGGGTGGTGAGGGTTTGCTGGAAGGTGTGAACTGAACAGATCCTACCCAGCCTCTAGAGCAAAGGAGGGGAATTAAGGATGGAGCAGGACAGCAGCTTCTTTACTGGCCTCCCTGCTTCTGCTCCCACCCCTCTGCTCCCAGCAGGCAGCCAGAGTGATGCTTTAAAGTCTCAGTCAGATTCACACAGCTCCTTTGCTTAAAAGCCCTCCAATAGTTTCCCATTTCATTCAGTGTGAAAGCAGTGCTGGTCGCAAAATAGACCCTTGATAAATATCTCTAGAATGAAATGAATAAATACATGAATGAATAAATGAAAGAAACTTCCCAAATTCTACCATTGTTTAATCCTCATGTGCAACTCAGAAAAAGCAGCTCCCAGCTCTAAATTTGCCTCCTCCAGGAAGCCTTCCCAGATTAGCCCACTCCCATTTCTGAGTGTTTCTACGTCTGGCAAACCTCTTGCCACTGCTAATCATTTCCTCTACTCTACTCAATTAGACCTTCAAAAATAACTATTTTGAACATTCAAAAGTCAAGATTTAATAGTATGAGAGTTCCTTCAAAAATTAAAAATAGAATTACTATATGATCCAGCAATTCCACTTCTGGGAAAATATCCAAAAGAACTGAAAGCAGGATGTTGAAAAGATACCTGTTTACCCCTGTTCACAGCAGCATTACTCACAATAGCCAAGAGAAGGAAGCAACACAAGTGTCCGTTGATGGGTGAATGGATAAAGAAAATGTGGTCTATACATACAATGGAATATTAGCCTTTAAAAGGAAGGAAATCCTGTCACATTGCTGTAACATGGACAAACCTTGAGGACATGAGGCTAAGTGAAATAAACCAGATGCGAAGGGACAAATACAGTGTGACTACTTATAAGAGGTACCTAGAATAGTGAGATTCCTAGACACAAAGTGAATGCTGGTTGCCAAGGGCTAGAGGGAGGGTGGAATGAGGAGCTGTTTAATGTGTTTGTTGTTGTTCAGCCACCAAGTCGTGTCCAACTCTTTGGAACCCCATGGATTGCAGCACGCCAGGCCTCCCTGTCCCTCACCAACTCCCAGAGTTTGCCCAAGTTCATGTCCATTGGGTCGGTGATACCATCCAACCATCTCATCCATGATGTTAAACATTAGTGAACTGTAAGCTGAAACGCTACTGAACACTTAAAATAGTTAAGATGGAAAATTTTACATTGTATGTATTTTACCACAATTAAAATGTTAAAAGTCAAGATTATGAAGAACTGGAATGAGTGTGTTTGTGAGGTAGTGAGTTTCTTGCTACCAGAGGTAATTCAGTAGAGGCTGAAGAAGCACTGAGATACTGCATAGAAGACTTAAGTATTAAAGGAGGGAAATAAACTGATACTTTTTAAGTTTCCTTGCTCCTAGCAATTTAAAATTTCTTAGCTTAAAGAAAGTTGAGTAGGGAGACCTCTTGAACATCATTTGTTACAGTGGTTTTCCAAGTCAAATCAGTGTGCACGTGCTCATTTCTACCCCCGGGCCTTTTGGGGTAGAAACGGCATGCTCTTTCCTTGACTCACACCCTGTCCCATTCAGTCTCAGCTGAAATGCCAGCTCCTTGGAGAGGCCTTGCCTGACCCCTTTATCAAAATTCTTGTCTTCAGAGCACATGGTGTTGAGAGAAGGAGTTATTTTAGCATCCCAACTCCAGAACGTGCCTGGCTCACTAGATGCTCAGTGAACACGTGCTGACTGAATCCTGCCGTAGAGCAGGCACTTCCAACGGGCTGAGACTGCTGCACCTCAGGCCTGGGTCCTGCGCCGAGGTCCCTCCCACCCTGGAGTTTCTTCCCCCTCTAACCCCTGCTGCCACACTGCAATGATTTGGGCCACTGCTCCCCTGTGAGGCCACTGATCCTTGTCTCAGTCTCCTAGCTCCAGGCTGAGACACTAAAACCAGACTGAGCCAAAAAAAAAAAAGAGAGATAAACAGTGACCAGAGCTGGGCAGTCTGGAGTGCACACCCTGGCTGACTCATCTTCAGGGACAGCCCCCAACCCAGGGGTGACTCTACACTGCCCAGGAGCTCCTAAAACACGTGGAGACCCACGGAGGCTGGGCCCAGAGAGAGGGAGGGGCAAGGACACCTCTTCTCCAGCCGGCCTGGGGCTTGACCCCCATTATCCATCCCTGATCAAGACCTGCCTCCTCCTTAGGAGACTGAAGCAGAAACGCTGCCCTCGCCCACTAACAGCTCGCTGTTCCAGGATGGAACCACATGAGAGTCCCAGGGCCGACAATCAGAGGAGGTAACGTAATACAGCCATGGTGGCAGCGTGGCACCCCGCCCTGCTGCAAAGAGGTGAGCTCAAGAACTGAACTTCCCTGAGTGATTCCGTCTCAGCCTGCCTTGGGGTGAGTTCAGTCCGCTGCATCTTAGATGTTTCCAGAGTTAGGCCTTTGAGAAAGGAAACTTGTGTCCAGGGACCTGTAGCAGCTTGCTGTTGTTGCTCAGCTGCTCAGTCGTGTCTGACTCTTTGTGACAGGCTCCTCTGTCCATGGGGATTCTCCAGGCAAGAGTACTGGAGTGGGTTACCATTTCCCCCTTCAGGGGATCTTCCCCAGGATCAACCCCACGTCTTCAGCATTTGCAGGTGGGAGCCGCCAGGGAAGCCCCACGCAGCAGCTCAGGAGGGGCCTGTGCTACAATGGGTGTATGGAGCACTGTATTTGGAGTCAGAAATGGGAGATTTGAGACCCACCAACCTACCGACTGTGTGGATTTAGGAAAATCCCTTAACCTTTCTGGGATTCTGATCTCTCAGCTCCAAACTGGGGACCCTAACCCCTGGTTTTTCTGGGCTCACAGGGTTCTTTTGTAGTGTCCATGTGGTGATGGCCATGAAAGGGCTTTGTGGCCTGTGCGGCACTGTACACATGTAAGGAGAGGTTATTACCATAATAAGTAGTAAGGCAATAACTTCATGCTATTGTATAATACAAAGTATGTAAAAGCACAGGGCATATGTGCCCATAACATGTATGTGGGGTGTAGGTGTCTGTGTAGGCATTGTGTTGAATGAATAAGTCCTGGCAGTAGAGAGAAGCTGGGGGTGGGCGACCCTGTCAAGGAAGGTCCCAGGAAGCAACGGGAGGTGTGGAGTAGGGGAAGAGAGGCGGGAGGAATATATGAAGCTTTTCACTGAGATCAGGCTTTGGTCTCTTTGGTTCTCTTGTGTGAAAAGAGATAATCTGTCAAGCCCAAAGTTTCCCAGGGTGGCCTCAGGATGCCTCATTTGGCCCCCAGGGTACTCCCACTTCCCCTCCAAAAAAAACTGCAGTCAGTACAGGTTACCAGTTCCTGTTCCATCCAATAGAGATTTACAAAAACAGTGTGGTCCTCTTGCTGCTTGGAGCCTGTGGGTGGTTTGTGAGACTAATGAGATGACTCACCCCAGTGGCAGGACCGCTCTCTCCTCCCAGGGCAGGTGGGTGGGGGTAATCAGCTCTTCTGGGCTGGCAGGGTTAGCCCTGTTGGGGACCTGGCCCCAGGGCAGCCTACAGGCACCTATTTGAAGCTGACTCTGCGGAGCACCCTCCTCTCACTCCTTTGTGATTCCTGCTGATGGTGAGGGCCCTGGGGGAACCTGCCAGCCTGGGTTTGGAAAGCCCAAAGGAAGCCAAGGCCCGGTTCTGCCTCCTCTGCTTTCCTTGGATTCTTGGACCCCAGGGTTGTAATCCCATCACCTGAGATCCCAGGGAGAGAGCTACAGCATAGTGGAGATGCTACGGGGGAATCGAGTCAAGTCCTGGCTCTGGCTTGCCTGCTTTAAGTCCTAGATCCTCCCAGTTATGGACTGATTTGTGTCCCCACAAAATTCCCCAGTTGAAGCCTTACCCCACAGTGGGACTGATTTGGAAGATTGGGCCTTTAAAGAGGTGACTGAGTTTAAATGCCATCATAAGGGTCCCTAATACAATATGACAGGCATCCTGATAGGAAGAAAAGAGATGCCAGGGATGTGAGGGCACAGAGGGTGGATCATGTGGGGGAGGGCGGCCATCTCAAAGCCAAGGAGAGAGGGCCCAGTACTGCGAACTTGGACTTCCAGCATCCAGAGCTATGAGAACTACATTTCTGTTGTTTCAGCCACCTGGTCTGGTATTTTGTCATGGAAGCCCTAGAAGATGAATGTACTCCTCCTCCCGACATGCTATTCCCTGAGGACCCTCGGTGCTAAGATTCTGGAGTTGGCTCTTGCTCCGTAAGACACTGGGGTGAGGACTGGAGGGCAGGAATGGGGGGGAGGACAGGGACGAGCTGGTCCTGACAGGCATCAGGTGGACCTCACAGGCTGGGTCAGAGAGTGAGAGCGAGGGGTGGGGAGAGGCTGGTCCCCAGACCCCTCAGGGCACCGAGAGCAGAGGGAGGGATGAGGTGGGCGGGGCGCCAGAGCAGGGAATGGGGCTGCGATCACTCAGGGAGCCTCGTCCACACTCGGCATCAACCATTCAGCCTGACCCACTGCTGCATGGGGCATCTGAGGGAGCTGAGAGAGGGTCACACAGCCAGTCTGGGTCAGAGAGGTCTCCTGTCTCCAGACCCACTGCTCTTTCCCCACAGAATTGAAATCAGGCAGAGCGAGCATATCTGGGTCGTAGAGAGCCTGGATGGACGGAGGGTGGGGCCTTTGGTATGCAGCTTAACAACCTCTGAGAGACAGGTTACAGGTCCACTGTCTGCTTTCTGGCACAGGGGCTCTCAGGTGCTTGGGAAGACACCATGATCTGGTATTCATCTCCAAAGAGGTGATGCCAGGCTGGGCAGGGGGCTAGTGTGACAGGCTCCAAGTGGGTGGCACCACCTCCCACATGTGTCCCCAGGGGCCTGTGGGAACGGCCTCTGCCCCTCCTCTACCACCACCACCTCTGAGATGAGATGGTGAGTGGTCAGGGAAGAAGATGTGGAACTAGGGGGCGATGCCCATTTCTACCCCATAGGACGGATCAGCTGGAGGAGGAAACAGCAACCCACTCTGGTATTCTTGCCTGGAGAATCCCAGGGACAGAGGAGCCTGGCGGGCTACAGTCCATGGGGTCGCAAAGAGTCAGACACAACTGAGCGAACCGAGGAGGAGGAGGCAGAGGGATTAGCCAGATCCCCATCTTCAGCTCTGCCTTTGGGGCTCTACAGGAGATGGGGTTCGGGGGGGTGTGTAGGTGTCTGAAGCCTCTGGAGGACCCAGCAAGCTGACAGCATGATGGAGCAAATACAGTCTGGCCTGAGTGAGATGCAGGGTTGGAACTGCCCTCCTCTCTCAAGCTGAATGATGCTGGATGAGTCACCGAACCTCTCTGAACCTGTTTCCTAGGAGAGTGAAAAACGTCAATGAACATGCCCGGCACAGTACCTGGCACACAAAAGGTCAGTGGTTACTGAAGGTCTGAATGATTGAATGAATAAATGAATGTATAACCCCCGTAAGGGGGGCAGACTCAGAACTTGATTGAAGTCTCAGCCTCCAAGCCTCCCAACTGCCCACAACTGGCCTCTCACAGGTAGGAGAATGTAAATTTCCAGGAAGACCAGGATCAGCTCCCCAGGAGCCTACCGACTGACCGCTCTGGGCAGCGGAGATCTAGAAGGGGGTCTGTGCTGTGTCTGGAGCAGCGCCCAGGGAGCTGGGTTTACCACAGCGGGAGCACGGATGGAGGGTCTCGGGGAGCAGATCCTGGAGAAGGCCAGGGGCTAGCTTCTCTCTCTGCCTGAGTCCTTTCCTCTAAACACAGCTCTATCTCCCTGCACCACAGGATTAGCACACATCTCTCATTCTCCTATTGCAACAAGATTTTATTTCTAATTATGCTGTAATAAAACTGGAGCGCTCCCAGGCTTCCTTTCAAATGACTTGTACACACACTGCCGATCGGATCCTCCTCGGCCCCATTGTAATAGCATTTCTCTGACATTCATTAGACATGCATGAGAGGGGCGCTTTAAGAATAGAATTGCATTTAAATGGATTTGCTGAGAGAGGAAGATGAAAAAAAAAAGAGGCGAGCGGTGGGGGAGACGGAGAGGGAGAGAGGTTTGTTGAACAAACTATGAAAACAAGATGCCATAATAACAGGGTGCTGAAATAAGCCTCTTTCTTCTCAGCCCTCCTCCTGCCGCACATGGTGGAGCCCAGCCGGGGAGCAGCGGCCTCCAACCCCCCCCACTGGAGCCCCCACCCCCACTTTTATGGTGCCCACTGCGGGGGTTACATAGCTCCTTGTGCCCTGTGGCAGATGCTCATGGTGTAATAGAAATAACTGTTATTACAATTTGGGAAGGCTGCCTTGCTTCGACAGAACCCCAGTAGCCAGGCCATCGCCTGCAGGAGTGGGGAGGGATGGTCACCATCTCCCCGCCTCCACCAACCTCCATACTCGGCTTCAAGACCCTCACCCCGCTGTCCGTCCCTCTGAATGACCACCCACACCCAGAATCCCCATGGGCCGCTGAGTAGCTGGCATTTTTCTTTTACCCTCGTTGGCTCTGAAGTGTCAGACACAAGAGATCCATTCTGACCCCAGGGCCTTGCTCCCTGCTCCCCACCCCCTCCCCAGAGCATGGACTCTCCCCACAGCACACACACTGGGTGTACCATAAATGGCCTACTATGGATCAAGGGTCTGCCTACTAGGTGTCCATACCTACTGGTGGTCTCATCTAATTTATTCCCCTTCATTATAGCCAGATCTTCTTAAAATGGACATCTGATCACACTGAAAACCATCCTGTGGCTTCCCATTTTTCTTAGGACAAAGACCCAAATGCTTAACAGGGCAGCTGAAGCCCGCCCTTCTTCCCCTGGCCCTCCTTCGTTCCACCTCTGGCCCTGGCCCCAGCTCCAGCCACCACGGCCTTCCTCCGTTCTCCACAGTGCCCATCTTCTGCCTCCTCCCCGTGCCTTGCTGCTGCTCAGAACACTTCTCTCACCTCCTTCCCAAAGTTCCCGCTGCCCTCATCCCCCAGGGCTCAGCTCACACTCCCTTCCGCAAGAAGACACTCCCACCCGTCTTCCATCTCCTGTCCTCTTCCCTGAACACTGATCGCTCAAGACCTGGTACTGTCCCTAGACTGAAAGCCCACTGAGGGCAGGGCAGGGTGGGTCCTGGCTGCTGCTGTGATTCCATCCCAGCTCTGGGGTAAAGGCTCAAAACAATGGGAAGGAAACCAGAAAACACGCTGGGGGCTTTCTCCTTTCATATCTCCTTACTGTGGCAGAGGATTTTTCTTCTTTAAAAGATGAAGACACTGAGAATCAGAGGGTTCAAAGCAACTAGCCCCAATCACAAAGCAGAGCTATCTGAACCCAAAGCTGTGCTTTTGCTCTGATGCATCCTGGTACCACGGGTATTCCCACTGATCCCTTTCTGCATGGAGGGCCATCCATTCCCCTGCACTCAGCGAGGTCCTTCTCAAACCCTCCTTCTTCTAGAAGGCCCCTTGGAGAGTCCAGCTAGTGCAGACCCTCTCCCCTTCTGCAGACTCAGATTCTGGGGCTGCACCCTGGGACCTGGAAGGGCCTCTAGTTTTCCATTTGGATGTTCCCACCTGTTCCGCGGGATCACTCTTCTATCCCCAGTAGATTGCAGGTGCCTTAAAGAGCGCATACATGACTCTTCTGAACCCCCAGGACCTTTGGGCTAGGGCTGCAAACACACAGCAGACAGAGCATCGGATCTGCAGGTGGGAGAGCCGCTTGGCCACTTAGTATCTGCAGGGCCCAGAGAGGGACCCTCTGAGCCTCAGCCCCTCGTCCAGAAGGTGGTGCTGATGACACCGGGGCCTGTGAGGCCTCTGGTCTGCGGCAGAGATAGTGCCCCACAGAAGCTCATGCCTCCTCTTGTCCTGTCCCTTCCTTGGGGCTTTGTTTGGTGACGATGGGGATGAGAAAGCTGGTCTGACAGGGTCCCAGAAGGGGGTGTGGCTAAAAGGGAAACAGTACCATGGCCTCTCGAAGTCATCTTATGTGGCTCCAGGGGCCCTGCCACAGCAGTGGAGACATCCTTCTGTCCTCCCTGTGTTTACCTCCAGACTCACCACCTTCCCGCCCCCAGGCCTGTTCAGAGGCCTTCAGTGTCCACATGCTGCAGAGACGATGGCTCCCATGATGAGCGGCTGAGAGCAGCTGGCAGGCTGTCCATCTCTGCCTCCCAGGCCCCAGCACCGCCCAGGCCTGGCCCAGGGCGTGTTCACGAATGAGACCACGGCCTCTGTGAAGGCAGCGACTGCTCAGTTTTGTGTACAGCAACCTGTATGTGATGATGCTCAAAAAAATATCTGTTGAGCGAATGAATGATGAATGGAGTGAGCACATGAGTCTCAGCCTTCTTTTCCCCATGGTAAGTACTTAGGCTCTGAAGTCAGCCAAGCTTTGGCTCCATCCACGTGATCTTCACAACATACCTAGTCCCTCTGATTCCACTTATTCTTCTCTAAAATTCTGCCAATGATAGTTCCAATCACACAGAGTTGGAGTTGTTGCAAGAATTAAAGCACCTGACTGGTGCCTGCATGGTGAAAGTTCAAATAAGCAATAGCTCTCATTGCTATGACTACCCAGCTTCCAGAGAAGAGAGATCCGTCTAATGTCTACTTCAACGCATTTGAGAGCTTGGAGTGACCACTCATGTTGGTGGTTCTAGATTGTTCCCTAGGCAGTTTTGCTATTTTGAACATCTGTTTTTGTTATTTACAGGCTAATCAACGTGACTCTATGACACACCAGCGATGCCAGCTTATCAGGAAAGGTAGACACGCTCACAGTCCCATCCACATTTGTATCTCATCAGTTCTCAAAACAAGTCTGTCTCAAAGAAGTGATGTTAACACAGAAGCACTTGCCCCAACTCCAGCAGCGTATTCACTTTCCCCCAAAGCCATGCAATCTCAGCACCTTTGGGCTCTAAATTACATCCTATGTACCTAGGAACCTCCTCTCCCCTGTCTAGCTCTCTCTCATCTTTTCCTCCCCTAACTTGTAAGATCCGCACCCCTTACCCAGCTTTCATCAGACACTTGCTTTTTGTTGTTGATTTGAATTATGCATCAGTGGCGTCTTCCTTGGTGGCAGCGCACAGAGGGGAGGAAAAGGGGAGGGTGATAGGAAAGTACTTCTCATTTAAGGACTTCCATTATGTGCCAAGCCAGAGGGTTAGATAACTCACATGCACGGCTCTAGTTTAACCCCAAGAGCAGCAGTAGCATTCCCATTTTACAGATGAGGAAAGTGGGCTCACAGAGATGCAGAAGCTTGCCCAAGTCACTCAGCTGGAAAACAACATAATTGGGAGTTGGACCCAGCTTGTCTGACTGCACAGCTCCTTGAGGACAGACACCTCAGATCACCCTATGGGATTTCATGGGTCTGGCCTGGTAGGTCTGTTACTAACATGAGCTGTTGACCATAGCCATCTTTCAGGGACATACAAACATTAAACGAGAAATGAGAAATAAACAAGGTAAACGCTTCCTGGAAGCTACGCTCCTGGTGTGTGTATGTTCCGAGTGTGACACTGGGTCCGGCTACACGCAAGGCCTCTCAGCACAGCTCTGGCCCCGCCATCTCCCCTGGGCAGGCACTGCTACACTCACCTTGCCCAGAGTGGCGCCAACTCCCTGGCTTCCCCACACAACTGGAATTCTGAGCTCATTCCCCACGTAGATGCAATTTCCCACCTCTCGCTCTCTGGCACTTTCTGTGTAATCCATCACAAAATTGTTTCCAAATTAACCTAGAGTTAGCTCTAGTCACCCCTCTTCGAACTCCAGTGATTTCCTCTCTACCTCCTGGGTAGGTTACATCCTCCTGGCACCGCCCCCCTGTGCCTCTGCCTCTCCCTGAAAATTGCTTACTGATGCAGAGGCCGGCTTTCTGCCTAGCATGACCCTCGGCTTTACCCTCAACCATGGTTTAGGGGCACAGGACAGGCAATTCCTTTCTTCCCCCGCTGTCTTTTCTTGGGATTCACCTTATATGCTGCACTTTCTTTTAATTAACGTTGAAGGGGAAATCAAGATTCCTCTGCACAAGTCCCTAAAAGTGTGTAAAGAGAAAGAAATTTGGGAAGACAAAGGTCAGAAGGAATTGGTGTTAGGAAAGAATCTGGGGATATGAGTCAAAGCCGAAACAATAATTTCTTGGTAAATCCCAAGTATGCCCCACCCTTAATAGCATTCCTGTCTTGAAAGAGCAGAGAAGGAAAAGAGCATGAATTGAGTTGCTACTATGTATCAGGTACTATACTCCATGCGTTGCAGATGAGCATCATCATTCCCAGTGTACAGATGAGAAAACTGAGGCTCAGAGAGGCTGGGGAAATTGTCTGTGCCACAGACCCAGGAAGTGAACCCAGGTTCAAAGCTTGACACTGTCATCCACTGTACCAAACACTTCTGTATTCTCCTTTTCTAGAATCTTCTGAGGGATGCATGTAGGGGGAACGGTAGAAAGGAGGCCATGGGGGTGGGGCATTCATCTAGCACTCTTCTGCCAGGTAAGCTCCAGCATGGGCTTTTGGCTCAGTGGTAAAGAACTCGCCTGCCAATGCAGGAGACTGGGGTCAGGAAGATCCCCTGGAGAAGGGAATGGAATCCTATATTCCTGCCTGGGAAACCCCATGGACAGAGGAGCCTGGCAGGCTGCAGACCACAAGGCTGCAAAAGAGTAGGACACGACTTGGCAACTAAAACAAACAAAACAAAGCTTCGGTGTAACATGTGCCCCCTTGGTCTTTAAGCTAAAGACCAACAGAACTGGCAGCTGAGGTGGGAAGGAGTTGGGGTGGGAGGGGGTGGGTCACAGCAGCAGAAAATCTGAAAGCCGCTGGCTCTGGAGGGAGTGAGCCACTGAGGGCCTCGGTGTAATTTCACAAGGCCTCGGCGGCCCAGTGGCTGTCGGGGGTGTCCTGGCATATCAGCAGTCACACGATCAAAGAACAAGTAGAAATGAATATTCCTGAGGTGGTCCGGGGCCTCTGATACCAGCAGAAAATTACAGGACACGAGACAGGAGCATTACAGAATGAATGGGAGGGGATGAGAGATTTCCGTGGCTAATCCTGTTAACAAGACAATTTCTTATCAAACTCATTATGCTTTTCGAAAGGAGGGAGCAAGAAGGGGAAGGGGAGGTAGGGAGAGTGTGATGGGGGCTGAGCCCTGGAGAAGGAAGGAGAGCTGTGGTTATAGAGATGCAGGTTCCAGGGAAGAAGGCCTGTGAGAGGCAGGCATTCGGGGAAAGAGAACTCTGCTCCGTCCCTGCCAGGGGCAACCCCCTCCCTGACAGCTAAGTCCCTGCTGGGAATACCCTCTGTGCCCTGCCAATTGTCTGAACCCATAAGTGCCCAATAGTTCGGCCACCTGATACGAACAGCTGACTCACTGGAAAAGACCCTGATGCTGGGAAAGATTGAGGGCAGGAGGAGAAGGGGACGACAGAGGACGAGATGGTTGGATGGCATCACTAATTGAATGGACATGGGTTTGAGCAAACTGCAGGAGAGAGTGTAGGACAGGGAACCGCGGCGTGCTAGAGCCCATGGGGTTGCAAAGAGCTGGACATGATTGAGTGACCGAACAACAACAGGTGCCTGGAGAAAAGCAGGCTCTCAATCCTCTTTCTCTGACCAAATCCCCAACTTGCTGCATCTCCCGTGGGTCAAAGAGGACCATCCCTGTATATGCAGCTGTGGATCGAGCAAAGAACACCCTGGGTTTGCCAAGCATGTTTCTGTCCAGCTTCTCACTTCTCTCCCTGATTCTGCCTCCATGAGAGAGGCAGAGAGGGAACTACAGGGCTCAGAGCTCAGTGGGTCCTTGCTGGCACTTAATAGCTTACGCTTTTGGGCAAATCACTTAACCTCTTTGAGCAATCATTTTCTCATCTTGAGTATGAAGTGAAGTGAAGTCGCTCAGTCATGTCCGACTCTTTGTGACCCCATGGACAGTAGCCTACCAGGCTCCGCCGTCCATGGGATTTTCCAGGCAAGAATACTGGAGTGGGCTGCCATTTCCTTCTCCAGGGGATCTTCCCAACCCAAGGACTGAACCCGGGTCTCCTCATTGCAGACAGACGCTTTACCGTCTGAGCCACCAGGGAAGCCCAAACCCTGCCCTACCTACTTCACAGGGTCCTTGTCAGGATTAAAAGGACAATGTGGACAAGAGGACCTTGCAATCTGTGAACGATTTACATGAATAGAGGTGACTGTCAGGGTCATTCTGAAGTCAAGATAACAAGGTTAAGTGTCTTACTGGCGGTAAGGACGTGCAAGTAGGAAGCCAGGGCTTGAAACTTTAGTTTCAAATCCAGTCATTTCTGCTGCCAGGAGATCACTCCATGGCCTTGTCTTTGACTAGACCATTACAAGGGACTTCATTTGGCACAAACTTAGTATCTGTGTATTAAGGGCCCATGACGCACTCAGAATTCTCCCGGGCTGGCCTGGGGAAACAAAGAGTGAGGTCAAGGACAGAGTCCTGATCCTTAAGAAGCTTGGCATCCAGGTGAGAAGGAGACGCCACATCCACGGAGCAATGAAAACAGTTCAACTCAGGGTGTCTCCCTCATTCCCACAAAGACCCAAGGGCACAGCAAGAAGGGCCAGACAAAAAGTCATGGAGAAGGGAGGGCTTCCTGGAGGACTCAGGACTCTCAGTAGGTGCTAAAGGATGTGTGGGGTGTAGATAGATAAAGAGAAGTCAGGGGAACATTCAACATTTATGGAGCACTTATATACCTGGTACTGTGATAAATTAGGGACAGATGCAAAGATGCTGACAAAGGTCCTTATAGTCAAAGCTATGGTTTTTCCAGTAGTCACGTATGGATGTGAGAGTTGGACAATAAAGAAAGCTGAGTACTGAAGAATTGATGCTTTTGAACTGTGGTGTTGGAGAAGACTCTTGAGAGTCCCTTGGAATGCAAGGGCAGAGGAAAATGGTGAGTTGTTGTTTAATGGGTACAGGACTTCAGTTTTGCAAACTGAACTTAAACATTACTATTTAGAAGATGGATGCACAACAGTGTGAATGTACTTCATGCCACTGCTGCTGCTGCTGCTGCTAAGTCGCTTCAGTCGTGTCCGACTCTGTGCGACCCCATAGATGGCAGCCCACCAGGCTCCCCCGTCCCTGGGATTCTCCAGGCGAGAACACTGGAGTGGGTTGCCATTTCCTTGTCCTATGCACTTACAAATGATGAAGATGGCAGATTTTATGTCATGTGTATTCTAGCATAATGAAAAATAATAACAAAAGGGCGGATTCTACTGGCACAAACCTTTTAGCCTTTGCCCTTCCTCGTTTTCCTGTTAAAAAGATGGATATATGGCTCAGAAGCACAGAGGCTGTCTGGTAGTCATGAGGGTGGCAAAGCAGGAAGGGAAAAGAAGTCTGGTTTCTTAGCAACTGGGCCAGCCCTGAGCTGCCTACTCACTGGGCTCTGGTATATGAGAAAAACAACTCTCCAACTCGGCTGAGCCATTGCTGATGACTTCTTGTTACATGCAGCCAAATGCCATCCTAACGGAGGCAGTTTCTGAAGCTCATTGCCTCTGGCTGCTTCCACCCCTCCAGCCTCTAGTTTTCCTGCTCCAGCTTCTCTGACATGATGGGGCCCTGTATCTTCTGGAAATGTCTGGCCCTGTGCCTTTGTGCCCCCCAGGCCCTCTGCAAGCCCTTCCTTCTGAGTGGCCTCCTTTATTGGCCCAAAGGCATCCTCCATGGCCTTTTGCATTTAGGGTGGGCACTGCCCTGGATGGGTGAGTTACCTTTTGTCCAGACTGCCCTAGCACTCCATGCCCATCTCTCTCATGGGATTTATCACTTTTCTCAAGAGGGGCTATTTTCGTGTTCTCTCCTCTTTAGACAGTGAGCTCCTTGAAGGGCGAGATCTATTCAGGTCTGGACCCCTAGTCTTTCGAGGCAGGTGATGGGTAAGATGAGTGGACCAGCACCTTCGTGATTTCCAGGGGCTCATAACTGGATGAGGAGGATTCAGACCCATAGAAACGGTTCCCTGAGAGGGGTGGCCTGAGGCTCTGGGGAACCCAGAGGGCCAAGTGACCACTCTCTCAGAGACAAGGTCACCCTTGAGCTGAGGTCTGAAGGACACCTCTCGGAGTTGGGGTGTCTGCCTCCTGGTGTGGGGGTTCCTGCTTCCCAGTGTGGGGGTGAAGGCATAAGGCATGACAGGGCTGGGGGCCTCTGGGAATCAGGGCAGAGCAGGGGGCAATGACATGATGGGACCAGAGTGTCAAGAGCTCGCCTTGTAGCCTCTGTGTGGAGGGGCTGCTGAGGAGAGAGTGTCATCGTGGCTGGGGGCTCAGGAGCCAGGCACACAGTCAGCGCTGCACACCCGTCAGCTGAACCACCACGATCCACTCTGATTCATGAAACGCTCTCTGGCAAAAGTGTGGAGGACGGCAGCAGGGAATCCGGAGAGGGCAGCAGCAGGAAGCCTTTGCAGGAGTCCTGGTGCCTGACAGAAGACGGGTCAGGGACGGGGAGGAAAGGGAGGAGGGAGGGGTCTGCTGGAGAGGGAGGGGAGACTGCAGTCTGGGGCCAAGACCTGACTCTGTCCCTTACTGATGTCACTTAGGCCAGGTTCCAAGGCCTCCATGCTAGTTTCCACATGAGCCAAAGAGGGTTCATCGTGGGACCCATCTCAGGCACGTCATGTCAGTTACGTGAGACTAAAGGTTACGAGTGATAAGCACAAGGCTGGGCACACAGGTGCTCTGTGACCCTGAAGGAAGCTGGGGGAGCGGCCTTAGCTCCTGTGGGAGGGTTATGGACAAAAGGCCTGTGCATGGAGCTAAGGGGTAAACGGGGGGCTACAGGAGGTCCAGGGGGTTGACAGGGGAGGGCTGGAAGGCAGAGCCTTTGAAGACCAGGGCAAGGAGTCTGGGCTCATCTGAAGGTTTCTGGGTGGTGGTGTGTAGGATGGGAAGAGTGCTTTCGAAGGATGAATTGGGCTGTGTCTACAGAGGAGAGAAGGGGAGGGAGAAGGAGAGGGAGAGAGAAAGAGGGAAGGAGAGAGAGAGAGAGGCTAGGGACTGGGAGGTGAGTGAGAGAGAACCAGACTTTTTCCTTTCCAAGCTCACAGTCATCAAAGTCCTGCCCAGTCTCTCCCATCCTCCAGCTTGGCCCTACTAGTGGGTCCAAGAGGAAGTAGGTAGAGGGGACATGGAGAAAAGCTAGATACAACAAGATCCTATCAACATGCCCTACATGAGATCCTGCTTGACTCCAGAGCCCAGGTAGCAGAGACTCTGCCTGGTGCTGCAGCCACACCACCCGTGTGCCCGTGTGAAGGCCGGGAGCTGAAGAGATGGATGTGGTCATGTCCTCTGCCTCCAAGTGAAGGTCAAGTGCTCTGAGAAATAAACTTGTCCAGCAGGATTTACATGCACTGGAGGAAGTGTTGGCATCATTTTGCAGCCATCCACCTAGAACTTAACAGTCCATTTACCTGCATCTTCTTAGCTGTGATGCTGATCCACTTTTGTTGGGTTAAATTGGTTTTGTGGGGAAGAGAGTGCTGATAAAGAGGTGAGATGTTGGCATCTCCCCAGTAAGTGGGGAGCATTGTCTTTCCTGCACATGGAGGCAGGGAAGGGCCAGTCTAGATAGGACCAGCTGGGCTAGAAGCTGGACTAGATCTTGGATGAGGGATCCTTTAAAACAGGCATGAGGATTTCTTTGGAGGCCTTCATGGTAATACTAAAAGAAGTGAAAATGTTCCCTAGAAACTCTAGTGAGGGTCAAGTGTCACGGATGGGAGGTCAAGTGCCATGGATGGGAGGTCAAGTGCATGGGGACCTGGGGAAGCAAGTGCAGAGACTGAGTTTGGCAGAGGAGGCTCTGATAGGAGACAGAAGGGACCTCCTGGAGGAGGCTGCAAGTGCTCCTGCCATTGCCAGCTGCTTCCCTGGGACAGACATGGACTTGGGATCCCTGGCTTCCAGGGAAAAGGCTTAGCCTTGCTCCCACCTGCCTTCTGCACCTTTGCAGAGCATGGAACTGGCTCAGGTTTCCTGTCCTGGGGGAAACCAGGCCCCTCTGGGCCCGTAGTCCCAGCCCCACTCCCTGCTCCCCCCACCACCCCTCCCCTCAATTCCAGGCCCCGGTGTCAACAGTGGGGTTGGGTGCAGCGGAAGTCAGGAGGGAGTGGAGCTTCAGCTTCCCAGAGCCCCAGTCCATCTTCCTCCCTTTCGTCTGAGCAGAAAACAAGGGATAGGCCCCAGGCTCCAACAAAGCATTTTTCTACGTGCAATCTGCATCTTCTGTCTCCATCTTGGGTGACCTGGTTTTAGGCAACTGGAGGAAAGAGCAGTGGCTCTAGCTAGAGAAGGTGATTAGTCCAGTCTGGGGTGTAAAGTGGTGGTGGTGGTAATGGGAGGGGAGAGGGCATGGCTCTGAGGTGAGGAGAAGGCCAGAGGGGACAATCCCCAGGAAGACAGCATTAAGGACCAAGGGAGGAAAGGCCTAGAATGGTGGTTTCCATGGTGGGGGGGTGACTCTGCCCCTCAGGGGACAGGAACAGTGTTAGGAGACATTTCAGTTGTCACACCTGGGTAGGGCAGTTGTCACTGGCATCTGATAGGTAGAGGCCAGGGGTGCTACTAAACATCCCACAAGCACAGGGCAGCCCCTCAACAAAGGGTGATCAGGTCCAACATGTCAACAGTGATGAGGCTGAGAAGTCCTGGTTGGGTGGAATCAGAGGAGAGAGGGGGGAAAAAAGCAGGGAGGAGGGGGACGGGGAATCAGCTCTAACCAGTGGCTCAGACTCAGGGCAGCACCGGGTGCTGTGGGGTCAACAGAAGCAGCCGTGGGCATTCAGCTGCGAACAAGCTGAGAAGCTGCCATCAGGACCCACCACACCAGGTCCCAGGTGCCCTGGAGAAATGCAAGGTAAGGAGGAGGCCGGGCTGAAGAGGGGCAGAGAGAGGACCGGCCTACAGACCTGAGCAAGGTCAAAGGCCACGTGAAGGGTGCTGTTCAGGTGCAGAGATGTGCGGGTTGGCCGGGGTGAGTCAGGGCCAGGTTAGCAGGAGCTGGGGTGTAGGGTTGGGGTAGGGGAAGGGTCTGCCCCAAGCTCAAGGAAGCTGCAGCCCGGGTCAGAGCTCCTGAGGCCAGTTCCCCAAGTGAACAGGTCTGGCTGTTGGGAGGGAGGGTGCAAGCAGAATGAGCAAAGGAGGGGCTGAAGTCGGCCTCTTCTTGGAAAGGAGGAGGGACCACTCTGACCAGGGACGTATTGAAGAAGTCAGGGGCTGGAGAAGACTGCATTCTGTTAGCGATGAGGATGACACTGATGGTGGAAATTCTAATAGTTCTAACACAGCTGCTGGCCTTCGAGCATCTGCTTTGTGCCAGGCACAGTGGTTAGACGTCTTAATAAAGTATCTCGTTTAATCAGCATGATAACTCAGTGTAGTACACAAAGAAGCCCAGAGGGGTGAAGTGATGGTCCAAGGTGGTGAGAAGCAACCTTGTCCTCATCGCAGTCCTTGTCTCTACTGTCACATCCTCTCAGTACCTTATATTGGTCCTCTCTCATCTGATACGCACATGGCCCCGTGAAGCGGACAGGGCAAGGACCACTAATCCGCTTTACATTGAAGAAAACTGAGGACACCCAGTTGACTAGTGGGAAAGCCAGAATTAGAACTCAGCCTGCTGACTCCTAGCTGAGGCTGCGTTCCAGAACTCTCTAGAACTTGGAGAGGGCAAGCATTCCTGCCCCGCTTCTGCCTCTGCCTCTTCACGACGGGGGTGTTGCATCTCGCTCCCGTGCAGCTTGCCGGAGCCACCCCACCAGCTCCCTGGACCAGGCCTGGGAGAGGCCCATGGGCTCGGAGCACACTGGCGTAAGATCCTGCCCAGCCATGCTGGCCTCCGGGGCATGGGCTTTCATCTTGGGCATGCCAGCACTGCTTCTTCCCCACTGCCCATCCCCTCGAGGCTTTCCTTATTATTGCAAAATTAATCTTCATTTACTAAATAATTCATGAGGCAGTGACAGGAAATGCTTAACAAAGCGTAAACTCCCCAGTCCTGGCTGGCCTGGACCATGAGCTGCCCCGAAGCCTGGGCTCTGTGGCTGCCCAGGGACAGAGATTAGAGGGTGGGTACCAGGGCTCCTGGGCACAGCCACAGGTGAGCAGGACAGCTCAGGTTGCAGAAGCAGATGCTCCAGGCGATTGGGGCACAGGGATCACTAGGGAACATGTAGCAAACTGGGCATGTGTGCTGTGTGGGATGGCACCCCTCTACCCCGAGAACAAGGCCCTCCTCTCACTCGAGCAATGCAAGGTAGGCAGATGCCCTTTTCCTTGTGTGTCTTCAGATCACCCCTTAACAGAAAGTTAGACTGCACCCAGGGTAGTGAGCTCTGAGCTCTGCATCAGGAGGCTGTGTCCTCACCACTTCAGCCAAGAGATCCTGGACCCTTACTTCCCATCTCCCAGCTCTGGCTTCTTTGTGCAGAATGAGGACTTGGCCAGATGACTTTTTAGACCTCGCCCAATTGGGGCACTTTGATGCCACCACCCCTGTTAAACCCCACTGTGGCTTTGTGCTGCCATCGGGATGAAAGCTGAACTCCTTTGTAACTTCCATGAGCCCTTTCCTGATGAGGGTACTGCCCACATGTCCAGCTGTCCCCTGCCGCTCACCTTAGTCCATCTGCTCAGAACCACATAGCCTTCCCCAGTTCTCTCCTTCTCCTTGGGGTCTCTGCCCAGGAAGCCCCCTTCTCCCACCTGCCAGTGAAGGTTGGGGCCTCTGATTCCCACCCCATCTGCTCCCCCCACTAACATCCTGTCTTCAGTCATAGCTTAGCTTTCACTTCCACTGAACACTCTGCAGGAACCATCTGGGACGGGCTGGACGCCCCTTGTACACGCGGCAGAGCCCCTGGGCTCCTTGCACACCACTGTGTGCATTTGCCTTTGACACGTTTCTCTGTTCAAGCATGTGCTCCCTGAGGATGGGATAAGCACTAGCTTATCCCCAGTGCCTTGCACAGCGTGGCTTGGTGGATGTGGAATGAATAGATGACTGCATGCAATGATTCCATGGGCATAGAAGCCCAGGAGGCACATGTTTCAGGGCAAGGATGGGGGGTGAGGGAAGGAAGGGGGTGGGGAAGCAGCCAGAATAGCCTCACAGCCTCTGCTGGAGAGAGTGCAGGAGAGAATGGGCTATCATAAATGGCTGATGATGCAAGCCCTTCCGCCTTCAGCCTTGGTTCAGAGGGGCAGGCGTTCTGGGCCTGTGGGTTTGACAGAGTATGGACGTGGCCCTCTAAGGTGCTGTCCCTCCAGGAGGGGCTGAAGAGCTCAAGCTCCCATTAGTAACATATCATGAGTCCCCAGGCAGCCCGTTGAGCCCCATGAATGCTACCCACCTAGGGCACACCTCTCCCTGAACACATCACAGCCCTTCTCCCCTTGTGCTTGGACTCCATGCAACCCTCTGTGGGAACACCGCCTCCTCTGTGTGCTTCTCAGATCTCCTTAGAACTATTTCTTGCTCTGAGACCTCATACCTCATGGCATGCATTTGATGCTATTGTGAGTTGCACTGAAATGTTGACATGTGGGTGTCCTTGGTGGAAGGTAAGTTCTCTGAGGCCCAAGGTCAAGGAAGAATCAATTAGTGGAAACCAATAGAGTTGGGCTGAATGTTAGTTCTCTGCCAGTAACTGACACAGAGTAGGCACTTTGTGAATGAATGAATGAATGAATGAATGAGTAAAGATGCTTCACTTTTCAGGACTCAAGTTCCTTCTTTCCCATATTATAGGAATGTTGTAAGGCTGACAGACACTGCATAGAAAGGTCCAGTGTAGAAAATAAAGGGCTGCTATTATTGCTACTCATCGGGACTTCCCTGATGGTCCAGTGGTTAAGAATCTGCCTGCCAATGCAGGGGACACAGGTTCGATCCCTGGTCCTGGAAGATCCCACATGCCATGGGGCAGCTATATCCATACGCCACAACTACTGAGCCTGCACTCTAGAAGCTATGCTCACAACAAAAGTCACTGCAGTGAGAAGCTGCACACAGCAACGAAGACCCAGTGCAGCCCAAAATAAATAGATAAAATTATTGCTATTCATCAGCGTGCCCCACCCACACCTCCCATCCCAGACAACTGCTTACTGACATGAGATGAATGTCAAAAATCATTCCTGAGCACCAAACCCAATTCCTGGTTGGTGTGTCATCCGCCCCAACACCAGTCCTAGGGGGCAATTGGCTGCTTTATTATAGTGTGCTTATTTCTTGCACATAGAAGGAAAGTTAAAAGAGATTCAGGAAAACGAGGATAAAGGAAAGAGAGGAAAAAGCACACCCAAAGAACAAACCAGCATCGTACAAGGTAGACAGCGCTGCAGGATCCCCGGTGCAGGCAGCCCGGCTTACCCCTCACCCCCAAGCCTCCAGCTCTAGAAGCTTGTTAAATACTGAACCCCGACTGTGGTGGAAACCAGGCAGGGCTGGGAAGGAAGGTTCGGGGGCCAGCTGCATTTTAAAAACAAGGGATAAAAGCTCCTCTCCTTGTGAACTTTCTACCTCCAAACTTTCACAGATGTGAACAAAGCTACGCGCCAGAGGGAAATTGAGTCTCATCGGCTGCCCTGAGGTCCTTAACGCCCTCCTATGTCATCTGGGCCTCCTCTGTCACGGCGTGTGTGCCTCTCACACTTGCTGTTTGTGCTTAGTTTTGAGGCATTTCACCACCATTACGTTAACTCCTTCTTGTTTGGAAAATGTGAAAGCGGCAAGTGTTAGTAAGTGCTGGGCAGAAAAGGAAACCTATCAGCATGGGTACTGATGTGGGGAGAATTTGGAAAATGAGAAGCCGAGAGAAGATGACAAATGTTGCCCTGCTTCCCCACGGGATGAACTGTGTGACAGAGAGGACCATACCGAGGGCAGAGAGTAAACCACACAAGATGTGAAAAAGGCAGCCGGAAGTTGCAGGTAGGGCCAGGTCAGGGATGGGGGAGACGCCCCACCCAACCCCCACCCCACGTACAGGAGCTCAAAGCTGCAGAAGAGTCAGTTCATCTGTGAGATGGGCAGACGTCTCTTGGGGAACTGTCTCCCCCACCCCAGGGTCTGATGACTTGACCCAGTTTTCAGTGTTTATGCTAGTCACAGATAATATTTTTGAATGCTCACTATGGCTCAGGCACTTCATGTGGATTGAGTTACTCTATCCTTCCAGGTAATTTTTATCATCATCATCATCTATTTTATATGATATTTGTTTTAGGGAATGGAGACCTACAGAGTAACTTGTGCAAAGTTAGAGAGCTGGTCAAGTGAAGGAGTCAGAAGGTAGGTTACCCTCCACCCCTGCAAGCAAATTGCAGAGATAGAACATGAACCCAGGCCTCTTAATTCCCATCCTGCCTCCCATCACACTAAACTACCACCTTTAGTTTATTCTGTACTAATTTTTGCTAAGGATATGTCAGAAAGGCTTCATGGAGGTGGTGACATTTGAACTAGGTCTTGGTGACTCAGATAACTGTTATTGACCAAGAGAAAACTACATTCCCCAGCCTTCCCTGCAGCCAAGTAGGCCTGTATGACTGAACAATGGGATGCAGGCTGAAATGATGCACCCACTCCAGGCCTGGCTCCCAAGAGCTGCCACATGTTCCTCCACACTCACCTCTTCTTCTCCACTTATTGGCTGCATACCTGGATTTCAGTGGAAGGCTCTGAGACCTCAGGAGAAGAACCTGGCCCCCAGTGACTCATAGGGATGTGATGTGAGAAATAAACTTGTAAGGTACTAAGTCATTGAGATCTTGGAGCTGTTTATTACAGCAGATTGCTCAGCTTCTATTAGAGCCCTGAAGGATATGTTTGCAAAGAGAAAGAAAGTGGAGAGGACTTTCCGAGAAGTGAGACCACCCTGGACAAACTTGGGAATGTGAGGGAGCATGTCAAACCAGCAACCTTTAGAGAGGGAAGGAGACAAATGAGCTAGAATGGTGGGGGTCAGCCAAGAGGAAGACCTTGCATGCTGTTTTGGAGATGACGGGGAACTCAGGGGGTTTAACGCTAAAGACTGACATGTTTAATCTGAGTTTTAGAAAGATCATTCTAGTGCTTGTTTCCTCAAGACCTTTCCAAGGTATCCTGGTCTTGAGAACTGTTCACAGAAAATTCGGTCCTGCCTGCCCCTGGGGATTCACAACACATGCTAACACATCAATCAATTTCTAGCCTTTACTGGTTTACCTGCTTCATAACGCTTGCCACTATTTAAAGCTCTCATTTGCTTATCTTCTATCTCCTTCCACTAGAATATAAGCCCCATGAGAGCACAAAACTTGTCTGTCTTATTCTCCATCCACTCCCAGCAGCTAGTCGCATACCCGGCACTTGGCAGGTGCTCATTGTATTTTTGGTGACTGAGCGATTAAAGGCTCTGAGAAGTCCTGCGTAAAGAATGGGTTCACTGTGTGTATGAGACCAATTACAATTTTCCTGACTATCACGCTTTGGAAATGCTGTTCTAGTGGCCAGTGGCAGATGGTGGAGTTCTTTGCTGACTATGCCTACCGACCCCAGGGACCACTGAGGGCCATGACCCTTCATTGTCGGGGGAGGGGAGGTTCAGCTAAAATACAGGGACGCCCCCGGCCAAGGCAGCTGGAAGCTGGTGCTGAGGCTGGGGCCTTGCTCCCTGAAGAGCTCAAAGTGGGATTAGGTCTGCTCCCTGCCAGCCTGGCTCCACACCAGCTGCAAGGCCAGCTTTCCACACGTGGCAGCTGAGGGGAGAGGCTAAGCTCTGAGGATTAATGCCAGCCTTAGGCAGGACCCAGCTCCTGAGTCAAATGATCTTCAGCTGGGCACCAGGAGCTCAGGCAAATGAGATAATGAAATCCAAGCTTCATCAGGGGAAGAGGCAGGGTCCAGCGACCCGAGCCCTGGTGGGGAAGGTATGGGGAGACCAGAGCTCTGGAGGGAGGACCGTGGCTGTACCCAGCTCAGTTTGCTCAAGCACCTGTGGTTGTCAGGGTCTGAGAGGTATCTCTGTGGTGGGAGCAGGGACCGCAGAGCAGGAAGGGGTTTTGTAGAGGACCCTCATCACCGCAGTCGTTGCTACCATTTATTGAGCAGCTACTATGCACCAGACATTGATAAGAGTACTCTCAACATCATAGAGGTAGGGATTGATGTCCTTATTCGACAGATGTTGACATTGAAGCACACGGGGCGGGGTGGGGTGGGGGTGGTGGGGAGCAGGGAAGGGAGAGAGGGAGAAAGAGAGAGAGAGATTTGCCCAGGATCCTGGAGTGAGTGATGGCCAGGCTGGGAGGAGGAACCCAGTCCTGGGCTCGCCGCCCAGTGCTCTTGCCTCCACTCTCTGTGGCTTCCTGGAGCCCTAGAGCCTGCCCTTCTGTGCTCCTGTGATCCAGGCCTTCCCGGGCGAAGCCTCAGCCCTGGGGCCTGGCAAGTCCTCTGTTCTCCTGCTCAAAACAGCTCAGTGAGAGGACGGCGGAGGAAGACCGGGCCTCACGCCACGCTCCCTCAGCTCCAGCTGTGCGCGCTGGCCTTGCTCTTCAAATCAGAGTCCTCACATGGTGGAAGCTCATTGCAGCTTCCAGGAGGCCTCCCTCAGCTGCGGCCTCGTTGGCTTCCCAGCCTAGTCCTGGGAGGAGAGGTGAGCGAGGCTGAGGAGGGGGCCGCAAGTGGCCCAGGACAGCTAGCTGGTGGCGGAGAAGCCAGGAGGAAAAGTCAGATTCCTGACTGGCGTTTCCCAGTCGTCATTATTAGCGTGGATTTCAAGCTATGAGGCATGGTCCTTGGGGACCTCCCCTCCCCACCCCTGGGTCCCCTGCCAGGGCCTTCCTGCCCTACCCCCGTTTTGTCCTGGGGTGTGTACTCAGGTCATGCTGGCCCTATTTCCAATCTAACACCAATGCTGGGCCTTTAGAAGGTGGTCAGTAAGTACCTGCAGGTGAATTATTATGAAGACCACTGTCTGCGGGAATGGGCCTTGCAAAGAGCTGGTCCTCAAAATTCAGTCGAGTGAAGGTGAGCAAGCCATTCTTGCCCACTGAAAGGGAAATAAAGTCAGGTTACCTGCTGTACTTCTTTCATTAGATAAGAGCTCATTGCTCAAGTTCCCCCCGTCTCATTCAAGTGCAGGTAGAACCAGACCCTGCAGGAGAGCCTCAGAATCCCTGTTCTCACAAACTCCGGGGTCAACTAGGTTTTGCCCTGGGCAGAGGGAGAGGAAAAGACACCTCTCTGTGTTGGTCTCTTCCAGCCTTCGTGGTCACAGCGGTGACTTCGGTAATGTCAGCTAACAGTTTGGAAGCCCAGCACCTTCACTGATACTGTCTTAGCTGTTCTTCAGAACAGCATGTGAAAGAACTGTTTCAGCAGCCCCTTCCCCAAATGGGGAGATGAAGTCAGGGGACACGTTCAGGGTCACTCTGCTGCTACTGCTAAGGGGCTCCAGCCAGCACCCAAAGCTCACACACATATCCTGGAGCAGACGGAAGGGATGTGAACATCCAAACCCGATCTACTACTATCAGAGGGTCATGTCCAGAGCTGACTGTCCATCTGCTCTCTGCAAGCCTGTGTCCGGCCTCCAGGGGTCCTCATTGATGGGTACTGATGCTGACCAATCAGATTCCAGTCCGGAGGACTCTCTCAAGACCACTCCTGAGCTCCTGGCTTCGGTAAGGAGGCAGTCTACTCTCCATTCCTGAGAGCCTTCCCCTGAGCCCTTCATCCCTCGCCCCAGAGAATGTCACGCCTGTGCTCCATCAGCCCCAGCTGATCCCCCCTCAGTAGAAATCCTGGAGTCCCAACACCCAGGGGCTCTGCAGAGATTGCAGCTCCCAGTAAAGCCAGCAACCTCTTTGCCCTGCAGCTTCGGCTGCCCATTATGCCAGCTCCATGTGAGTGGTTCAGACGCCCTTAGAGTGCTAGGTTCTCCCTTAGGCCAAGTTCTCCCCTATACCTTCTCAAGGGAGAGCCAAGGGCAACATCCCAAGGAGACTTCTGGAGGGGGGAAGGCAGCCACCCCTTTCCCAATGAAGGAGAGCATTGACTTCCTCCCTCTGACCCAGCCTATCACACACTTCTCGGAACCCCAACATAGCGGGAGAAAGCCCTGCGCCTGCCAGCTACAACCACCTTCCTCTGATGTATGGTCCCTCACACTTGGCGGAACATTCGAGAGGCGAATGCTGTTGGAGACCAGGAGCCAAAGAGGAGGCAGGACCCATTAGTGCCAATAACAGCACAAAAGCCCTCCCACTTGTCAAGTATGAAATCCTTGTAGGAGCTGTTCATCGTTTGGGTCCCATCACCATCCTGTTTGTGGGAAAGCCAGGTGCTTTATGTTCACCTATTTGCAAAGAATCTGAGGGCCAAAGGGAGGACAGACCCCTGCTGGGCTCCCTCAGCCCTGAACTTGAACTGATCACTCGGGCTGGGCATCTCATCCAGGCTGTGGTGGGCAGCCTGGTGCCCACTAATGCTTACTCAGTAGCATCCTCCCTGCTTCCTGGGCATTAGATAGAACTCGCTTCCCAGCCCTCTCTGAGCTGTTCTGGGACCAAGACTTCTCCAAAGCAGTGGATATCCAAGTTCTAGGTCCCCTTCTGTGGTGGGATGCAGCCAACGTGAGACCCGAGGGGTGGGGGAACCATAAGATGGGAGAGGGCCTGGGTGCCTAGAGTCACCTACAGACCAGGCCATCACCTTGGACATAAACCTCTACTGTGTTTGAGCCAATATAACTTTGAAGATCCATAGCCTGGCCCACCCTGTTGTGTGTGCTCGTGTGCACACACACACACATAGACACACACATATACACACGAAGTATTTAATCGTGTGTGTTTTGTGCATTCAGGGCAAGGGGGAGAAAATGATGTAAAGCTGCCTATTTAACAGTCCCTGCCCTCAAGGAGGATACAGTATAGTTGGGAGATGAGGCTGACACGGGTGACAGGTGTTTAGCCAGGCTCCACTAAGCGTGATTGAAACGAGTAAGTCTACTGACTTAGGGAAGGCATCTCTGATTCTGCTGAATATCAGGTGCTCAGGCTTTAACGACAGGGAGGATTTGGTTAACAGAGTGGAGGGGCTGGGCCTTCCCGGAAGGAAGGACAGTGGAATAAAGGCTTGTCTGCAGACACGTGCATTCCAGGGCTTCTCTGGATCAGCTGAAGCCCCCAGGCTGTTGCGCTAGGTCCTCCTTCTGGCCTTCATGCAGGACATGCCTCGGGGGTGAGGCTGCTGTGGCTGGAAGCTGGGGAGCCAGGGTGTCTTGGGCTTCGACCTCACACACCTCTTGGGGTCCTGAGTCCTTCCCGTCCCTCCAGGACAGCCATTCCCCTGGGTGCCCAGGGCCGCCGTGGCATGAGCTCAGTGAGGAGTCGGCTCACTCCAAGAACTCCTCCAGACCCAGGCTTTCTGGGGGAAATCCCTCCATCCCTGGAGTGGAGGGCTGGCTCCAAAGCTGCTCTAAGGTAGACTTGTGTTGGTCCCCTTCTCCCTCCTGGGTCCCTCCAGCTCTAAAATCCCAGGATTTTCTGGAGCTAGGAAGGAGGGCCAAAACTCTTGTTCCAGGAATTGGGTGGATGGGAGGGAGGTTTAGAGCACCCACCTGACCTCTGACCTTGACTCCCAGGCCCCCCTGGGTGGGCCTCTTTTTGGCCCTTGGGTCTCAGTTATCCCCTGTGGGATAACTCCCTCAGCTCCACAGCAGGACCACTGGGCACTGTGTCATTAGTGGGGGAAGGAAGAGCACGTTATGATTCCCTGGCTGGTCCCCAGAGGCCTGTGCCCGGGGGTGTTTGTGCTGCTCTCAGAAGATCCTGGAGACCCTCCAGTGTGCAGAGAAGACAAGGTGGGTGGGCCAGGATGGGGCTGCCTGCTGTTATTACCTGGAAGCTGAGCTGCTTGTCTGCAGACACGTGCATTCCCCCTGCAGACACGTGCTTGCCCCCTGCCCTCTGTCTCAGACAAGCCTCTGCCAGATAGCTGTGGGGTGGCCTGTCCCCCAACCCGCAGGCTCTCTAGCATCAGCCCTCAGATGGGAACCCCAGGAACCCGCATCCTCTCTGCTGTGCCTCTGCTCTCATCTCTCCTCTGGGGACCGTTCCAGGCATGCGGCCCCTGAACCTGGCTCCCTCCCACCCCCCAAGGACAGAGGTCAAGGCCCCAGACCAGGTGAGCACTAGGGCGTCAGGTCCTCTGGGCTCTCACCTGCCTTGGGGCCCACGGCAAACCTGGGAACTCCTTGGGCACCAGCTCCAACTGCACCACGTGAAGCAAAAATGGAGTCCACTGCACAGGCCTGGAAGCGGAGGCCTGGCCCGGCAGACCTGGCCACATGAAACCGCAGGGGCCCAGGTCCATGTGAGCCAATGGGGTTTCAAGGGAAGCTCAGTTATGATGAGTTGCCTGGAAGGGGAAAGGCTTCCAGGGGACCTGATGATCGACTGTAAATCAGTAGTTCTTGGGGCTTCCCTGGTGGCCCAGTGGTGAATCCATCTGCCAAGGTAGGAGACACGAGTTCGATCCCTGGTCCGAGAAGATCCCACACTTCGGGGAGCAACCAGGTCTGTGCACCACTACTGAACCTGTGCTCCAGAGTCCGGGGACTGCAACTGTTGAGCCCACATGCCGCAGCCACGGAAGCCTGTGTGCCTCAGAGCCTGTACTCCACAGCCGGAGAAGCCAGCGTAGTGAGAAGCCCGCGACCACAGCCAGATAACAGCCCCTGCTTGCCACAACTAGCGACATGCCCTCGCAGCGACAAAGACCCAGCACAGCCAAAAATAAATAAATAAATTCTTTTAAAATAATAGATCTAATGGTTCTCAATCTTTGCATATTAGGGTCACTTTTCAAAGTTCAGAAGCTTTGGCTCTACCTGTGAAGTTTGAGTTTGTAGGCTGGGGTGGGGTCCTGGCATCCGCTTTTGCTGGAGATCCTGGTGCACAGCTGGGGCTGAGGGGCTTGTACCTGGCTTCCCTTCCCCCTAATTAAGGTGCTGTGATTCATGGTCTCTATAGCAGGCAGGGCTCTTCTCTCCATACATGGCGGTGTGCTGTAGGGTGGCTTTCAGAAAGTAAAGTCTGTGTCCACATGGCTAGGGAGAGAGGCCTGTCTGAACTGTAGAACAGAGAGAGGGTGGCTGGTCCCGGGGTCCTTGCCTGGGCTCTGGGTAGGATGCACAGAAGTCTGGAATTCCCAGATTCTGCCTCCATGAAGGCCAGGCTGTCTCCAGTGATGCTCCTGTCCTGTCCTTCGTCAGCAGAGCCTGGCTCTAAGCTGGATCCCACCAGCTCCCTGTGATGACTCCAGTGGTGAGGCATCCAGGCCCTTCACCCTAATCCTCCAGGACCACCTGCTTCCACTTAACAACAGGGCCTGCGGGCAAGTTGCCATGGGGGGGGGCAGTTGGCCTGCTGGGGGCGAGGGCCTCATTCTCAGCTTTGCTAACTCCACATTGGTCCACGAGGGGGTTTTCATCCACAGGGAAGGGTCAACCATCTTTCCAGGGTGCGAGGGGGCTGCCACCGTGGAGCACAATCACTGAACTGGCTCACCCAGCGGGTGATGCCTTCCCCTTCCCCACCCTACGAGCGAGCAGGTGACTTTCTCAGCACTGGACCCTACTCACGTTTACTTGGATGCTTTCTACTTCATCCCCCCTCATTTTACTGCCAACATTTTTTAGCACTCTCCAACTTCCAGAGTCTTTTTAGTCAGTAGAAATGAATTAGAGAGCTAAGATACTGTGCTTATTAAGGAAGAGAGTATCCAGGAAGCTCCTAACACAGTGCCTGGCACCTGAGACATGGTTAGAGAAGGAAGCCTCCCCATCACCCCTTCCCAAAGCCTCATACAACACAAGCGAAGCCTGACTGTTCTCAGCGAGCTCTTTTCTGTCTGTACCCTAAACCCCTCTTGCTTTCAGTTCCTGATCAGGCAGGAGCTAATGGAGAGAAGGATCCTGCTGTGTCCTGAGTGTCAGGAAACAATCAGCTGCAGAGTCAACATTTTCATCACTGCAAGTGGATAATCCAAGTGCAGGTAATTGAGAACTGGGTTGCAGGCACAGCAATGATCGCATTCAAAGGCTAATTACCGTTGACTTGAATATTCTAGGCATCTTACACAGAGGCAATACATTTTACATATGGCTGGGACTTCATTTTGAAATTGATTCCCTGATTTAAATTTATCTTACAACTTATTTCTATACAGTAAACCCTATCCTCACCCCCTCAAATCCACAGTAACATTGCTGTGAAATGGACAGAGCACCAAACCGCATAATAGGCAGCGTGGTCTAATCCTAGAGTCTCCTAGTACAGGTATCACCCAAGGTTACTGAGTCTCTCTGGTCTCTGGCCCAGGAGCTGGCCCTGGAGTAGTGTTCCCTGGTCCGGGTCCATGGCCTGGCTGGACCAAAATCACGTGGAGGATGTTTTACAAAGTACTGATATTCCAGTCCTACCTTTAGATCGCCTAATTCAACAGCTCTTGGTAGGGCCTGAGCATCAATATGTTAAAAAAAAACCCACAGTGATTTTCATGCTTGGGATCTGTGCGGCCGGGAAGATCTTTTTGTCCTGCTTGTCCCACTGGAGGCCTTTACCCCTCCTTACTGAGACCCTTACTTCTCTTGGCTTCCATGATGGCATTTTATCCTGATTCCAAACCCCCTCCTCATTGCCACACCTTCTCCTTTCCTGATTCCTTTCTTCTGTTCTACATCTAAATAGGGGTACACCACAATGTCCTAAACCTCCTTCTCTATCTAGACTCTCTCCTTTGGTTTCTGTATCTACTTTCATGGCTTTAAATCCCCCCCATCTGCCAACGACTTCCCACGTCTGAATCTGTAGCCCTAATCGTCCCAAAGTAAGAAAAGAACTGCCTACTTTTCCCCTCTACTTGGATGTCTAACAGTCATTTCAAGGTAACATGTCCACAACAGAACCTAGCATTCCAACCTGTTTCTTCCAGCCTTCCTAGTCTCCATAAATCTACTCTATTTCCATTTTAACCTAGTCAGATGCTAATCCAAAATACACACATTAGCCTTTTTTCTTTCTGCCCTTACCCAGTCATTGGCAAGTCTTGTTGACTTGATCCACAAATGTATCCCAGATCCACCTACTTCTCTCCAAGTGTATTGCTGTATACTGCAACAATGAGAGATCTTGTGTGCTGTAAGACCCAGCACAGCCAAATAAATTTCAAATTGAGTCAAATAAATAAATGAATATTAAAAAATACCCAAAACCCCACTAAAAATATTTTTTCATATTGTGTAACAAGAAAACTAAAAATGAACATTCTTTATCCAAAAAAGGATATTGAATAATTATGTTATTCTGTGTACAAGTTTTGTAGAGCGCAAGAAGGTGGCTTTGAATATAGAGTAATTGAGGAAGAGTTTCACTGCTTCCTATAGTCACTGAGCTTTCTGGATGTTTCCAGCTTCAAAGCTCTGCTTCTAGGAGACACGGTGAATTCCATGGAAACAGGGACCAGGCCTCACTCATCTTTAGATGCTCCCAGAGCTCAGAGTTGTGCTGAGCTCCGCAGATGTTGGTGAAGAGCATGAGTGGATAGTCTTCTCCTGGGCTAAGGAAGGAACTGGATGAGGAGGAGGAAGGAATGTGATGAGGACGTGGGGGGATGCTATGCACACTTGGCTGGCTCTGGGTTAGCTTTGTTCTCTACTGTCTGGGTTGGCTGCCTCCAAAGCTCCTTTCCATCCTTCTTTGTACATAGTGAGATCAATGCAAAGTCCCCAGCACCTGTCCCACTTGGGTGCCACCTCCAGGAACTTGAGGTCAACGTTAACTCTCAGGGTGGTCTGGCCAGGAGGCAGAGTGAGACCAATGAGTTGTTAAGTCTGGACTGTGTGTGCACTCTGTGACCTCGGGCAGGTGCTCATCTCTCTGTTTCTCCATTTCTTTCTTCATAAAAAGGAATGATTCATAGTCAGAGGTGCTCACGGGGTTACTGTGATGACGAACTGAGAAAATGCATGGAAAGATCTTTGTGGGGTACCCTGCACACAGTAGTTGCTCAATAAATGTTGGTCATTTTAATCATTACTGAGAGCTGCAGCCTTGAACTGGGACCTGGGTCCCAGGATCCTCTGCCTAGAATTTCCTCGTCTCTTCCTACCCTTTGCAGCCACAGGCAAGTCACCTGGAGCCTTCCTCATCTCTGCTTCTTATTTTTTTTTTTTTTTACAACCAGGATAATGATAGCTCCCCTTCCTTCCAGCACTGCTGTGTGGATTAATTAGTGTTAATTAATGGGCTTTGAAAATGAAAAGCACCTAGGTAAGTGCTGATCATGATTATTAATGGGAACCATGAGCCTAGAGAAGGCACCGTACAGGGTCCTAAAATTATACAGATTACAGAACAATGACAGGAGTTGAGAAAGTGGCTATTAAGCTCTGAGGCTGGGGCCCCAGGTCTGCCAGCCTGCCAAGGTCTTCAAACCAGAACAAAAAACTCGCAGTCATTCGCATGCAAAATTCCGTGGTGAGCCAAGGAGGTGGAGTACATTTAGCAAATGTCACAGACTGGAAGGTGGCTGAATCAAGGTTGTCTCCTCGGAGAACTCGGCCCTTCCGCCCCTTTGAAGAACGTGCAGTGCCTGTGGGCTTTGAGGCAGGAAGGGACTCCCCACCAGGGTAATCATGAGAAGAGTCACCATATATTGCCTACTACCCATGAAAGTGTAGTTTTCTAGTAAACAGCATGCATCCAGGATTTTACATGAACGCATCCTCTCTTTTTTTGGAGAAGTCAGGTTTAACGAGGTACAATCTACATTCAGTATAACTCACCCTTTCTTTCAGTGTGCAGTTTTAAAAATCTGGACTAACACCGATCGTCTTGTAACCACCACCATAATCAAGATACAGAAGAATTTCGTCACCTGCTAAACTCCTTCAATCCCTTTGTGGTCATCCCCACCACCAGCTCCCGGGAGCCACTGATCTGTTTTCTGTCCTTGTAGTCTTGCCCTTTCTGGAATGTCATATAAATGGAATTATACAGCAGGTAGCCTTTCGAGACTGGCTTCTTTCACCGAGTACAATGCATCTGAGCATAATGCATTGAGATTAATGCATGTAAAATTCGCACACTGACAATTTTACATGCACGCGTTATCTCTTTTCATCCTCAAGACAATTCTGAATTACGTGCTATTCTTATCCCCATTTTATAGACGCGGAAATTGAGGCTTAGAAATGTTAGTTAACTTGATGAAGGTCACTCAGCTGATAAGTTAACTGGAATCAGGATTTCAACTCAGACTTTTGATCTCAAAGCCCATAGATTTAATCACTGTGACACTTCCTCAGCAGAGCAGGGTATAGTCTTTCTAGAAAGCGACACAGCAGACTTGGCTCATGGTTTGAATTGATCCTGCTCTCTTTTTCCAGAGGCCCTTCTTGTTCTCTGAGTTCATTCCTATTGCCTCAAAATTCACTTCTTGTGTATGAATTAGAGACCCGCACCTGACCCCTAGGTTACAACTTCCTGTAAGACACAGCACAGTTCTCAAGGAGGTCTCTGGATCAAGTAAGAGCAAGCTCATTTTGAGAAGACAGGGTGAGTGCAGGGGACAAGAAAGGCATCAAGGACTTGCAGAAGAGAAAGGTTAAGTTCCCTTTCTTGGGAGAATCACAGCCTGCTTTCTTTTGGACTCAGTGTCTAAATTCATCTCAGCTGCTGCTTTGTTGATTTGGGGCTCTGCATCCATTTACAAGTCCAGTGGGATCTGGGGGTGCAATGTGGTTTGAAACCACAAAACCCTTCTCCATTTCTTTGGAGAAGTGCTGACGGAGCTGTGGAAGGCAGCATTGATACGGACTCAGCAATTAGTACACCAACAAAGGCATTTTCCTTGCACTGGGTCCCTGATGACCTCGCTGGTGGAGAGAGGGATGAGCCGGTTTCCACAGCCCATGTGACCCTTTTCTCTACCCACCCCTCCCACTATATCAACAATTATTAAGATGTGCATGAAAGTGCATTGACCTAGTTGGAGGTTTCATAAATATAAATAAATTAAATGGTTATGCCTAAGGATGCCTGGGGAAGCATGTGGGGAGGAAGGGGGAGGGTTGCTCATGGTTGGATGGAGAATGAGGGGCCCGCAAGCTTACTGAGTGAAAACCAGAGAGGACCAGACTCTAAGGGAGAGGAAGGAAGCCACAGGGCCCAGCCTCAGTGCCAGGACCCTCCATTTCTGTGGCTGGCTGAGCTTGGTGCCCTGGCTAGTGGATCATGTCTGTGCCTGGATGCAGATTCCCATGGGCCCCAGTGCTGCTGGGTGGGGCCCGCACAGTGGGGTGAGCCCCTAAAAGCCCCGACTAACAACTTCTGGCCACCAGGAGTCTGGTTAGTTTATCCCAGTGTGCTGGAAAGAAAGAGGTTCTATTTGTGCTTTGAAATAAATAAGGTTGAATGTGCTGAAGTTTAGGATGTGAGCATGGCTTTTCAGTACTGATTTTCAAGAGGAAAAGGGGACCAGAAGATGTTCCCAGCCCTTCACTCTTTCCAGAATCCATTCACTCATTTCGTTCTTACAACAACTTTGCACAGGAGGCAGGGATATTATTAACACAGTCATTCCCATTTTACAGATGAGGATGCTGAGGCCCAGAAAGATGAAGCGAGTGACTCACGGCCACCCAGTGACTAGGTGGTTTTCTGATTCATGAAACCATGGCCTTTTCCTTCTCCACATTGCTCTGGGGGGGTCTGGACAGTCTTGGGATCCTTGCCCCTCATTTCCTCTTTCCTATCAGTGCCTCTTCCATCACCAGACCGTTACATCTGAGTCTCCTTGCCTCTGTGTCTGTCCCTTTCCAGTTCCTTCTGCTTACTCTTCTGTCACCCATATCTTCTCAACCCTGTTCCCACCTCAGCAACCCTCTACTCAAGAGTCCTCTGCTCCCCTCTCTCTAAGGAATGCTCTCCGAAGTGTAAGCCTGCCTGTTCAGCCTCCACGGCCTAATCCACCTCACCCCATGTGAATTCTCTACCCATCTTAATCCAAATACCTGCCAGCCTGCACGGCTCAGCTGCAGCCCCAGCCCTTTGGGTGACTTTGCTGATGGTGCCAGCCCACACCGCTGACTCCCTTATCCCCCATCACAGCGCCATTACCCTTGGCCTTGCATTGTTAGCCACCCCACTCCAAGTCCCTGTCTGCCTCTGCCCCCCGATTAGCCTGTGATCTGTAAGCATCTGACACCATGGCCCCAGACCCCTCCTTAACCCCACTTCCTTGTGGCAGGTCATGCCCTCTCCACATCTTGCTCCACTACATGGGAGGAGGCTGAACCCAGAGATCTCAGAGGTCCTTTCCAACCCCACGTTCCCTATGATTGGTGAGGGATGCTGGACCCCTTCAGACAGTGGGCAAAAAGGACTGATGGTCCAGCACGGCTCTTCTCCAGGAATTTGCATTTTAACAGGCGTGATGCTTTCAGGAAAGGAAAGAAGCTCTGACGTTTTGGGGTGGGGTTGGGGGCTTCTTGGTGCCCTGTCGGGAGGTCATCTCCTCATGGCCAAGGGCCAAGCCTGCTTTGTGGAGATTATTCTACTCCCCACTCCCTTTCCCCTACCTCCCCATGCAACATTAAGGGACCCTCAGGGAACTAAGAAAATAGAAACACATTTAAATTCTTTTCTGCTTCTGTCCTCTTGCATTCAGATGACTGACTCATGCTGGCATCATCTCCCTCGTCTCTAACTTTGGGCTCTAACCCTGAGGGGCAGGGATCCTGGCTTTGTTCTAGCTCCATTTCTACATGGAGACTCAGATGCCAGGATCTCAGTCTAATTCACCACTTGCCCTACACCCCCACTCCCACCCCACCAGATGAAGAGTATTACCAGCTCCTGGAGAGTGTGGAACAGGGGGAGGAGAGGGAAACTCAATCCTGAGATGGGGCATTTGGTGGCTCAGATGGTAAAGAATCTGCCTGCAAAGCAGAAGACCCAGAAGACCCGCTGGGTCAAAGATCCCCTGGAGAAGGGAATGTCTACCCACTCTAGTATTCATGCCTGGAGAATTTCATGGACAGAGGAGCCTGTGGGCTACAGTCCATGGTGTCACAAAGAGTTGGACAGGACTGAGCAACTAACATTTTCACTTTCCTTTTCACTAACCAATCTCAAAGCTGAGCTGGAAAGCAAGGTATCTGTCTACCATTGGACCTGTATCAAGGAATTGCCTGGGACCAGGTTTGCCCAGATCCAGAGAGTGCCCCTTGGATGCCTGGTGGAATCAATGAGACTTGCTTAGGGTAAAACTAGATTGCTTCTGTCTCCACCTTTCAGGGTCCTCAGAGCAACATTCTCAGGGTCTGGGTGGCTCCTGGCATGTCTACTATTTGTCCTGTGTTCTAAGTCAGGAAAAATCAATATGCAGTGAACAGAGAGGGTATGGCACATTCACGTGCTGCGCAGAGGAAAAGAGCATGGGCCCAGGTCAGGGCACTCGGTCTCCTCTGTAGACTGGTTTGACAGCAGGACTGACCTCACTGAGTTGTTGGGAGGATGAGGCACAGGGCTGGTTGGAAGAAAATGTTACCTCTTGTTATTATAACGTGACTTAGAGCCAGAGCGAAGATTACGAGTTAGTAATGGATGGCCTGACTATTTGCTACCGTTTCATTTTGATGATACCGTCCAGATAATTTCTGCCAATATTCTACCCCAGGATTATGCTGGGCTTCCTCTCTTCACAGTCATTCAGTGTTTCCATGTGACTCATCTCATCCGATGCTCAGCAAAACAGAATTAGGAATTCATATTTTCGACCCCCTAAAGTGCATTTCAAATCAAATGGAGATGATTTGGGGGGAGTCATCTGTTGTCTCGAGTGAGTGGTTTCATAGTTTCTACAAATACATCTGTACGAGTACATAAACAGAATGGTACTGGCATTTGGGGGATGTCATTGGGACTCTGGAGTCGTACAGCTGACTTCTAAGAGCACCCCCTGTTGGTCTTCACCGAGCTGTGGCGTAGGAGGCAGCAGCAGGACAAGACTGGTAGCAAAACTGGTGCATTCTGTCGAGGAGCTCAGGGAGTGTGAGTCACCAGGGCAGGGGCCCCCCATTCATTCCTGGAGGCTGAGCTGAAATGTCACTTCCTCTGTGAAACCTTCTTGGCCAATTTCCTGTCAGAATGAATCACACCTTTCCACGTTCTCATAGCATTTGCGTTTATACCATGGGTCTGTCCCCTCTAGCACCCTGAGGGCAGGATGCTCCCTGATTTAGCCGGGTGTTCTGAGTATCCAGCACCATGCCTGGAGCAGGGGAGCCTCTCAGTAAATGTTTGCTGATAACGGCATGAATGCCCTTGGTGTGACTGGCCACTTTTAGAAGCTTAGCATCCAGGAGGAGAGACCTGAGAGCCAGTTGGACCAACCTCCTCCTTTTACAGAAACTAGGGAGGGGAAGGGACATCCCCAAGGTCACACGGTTGGTGGCAGAGCTAGGATGAGAATGCAGGGCTCTTGACTCTGGACCGGAGCATTGCTCTCTGCACCTTGCAGCTGCCTGCTTCCCACCTTACCCGCTCTTCCATCTGTGGACATGAGAGCATGATCTGGGCTCCGTGGGAGGCTGGATGGGGAAACTGGGGACCCCACCCCCAAGGTACAGGACACAGGCATTCCTTCATATCTCCCATTGTGACCCCACAAGGTAGCCATCTGAGTGTGGGAGGGCCCCCTACCCCCTTGCAACATCCCAGTGGGAAGACCAACATTTGTAACTTCGCAGCCCCTAGGTTTAGGGCAGCCTGACCTTTAACCCCCACTGAAGTAGGGTACCACTTCTAATAAAGCTCACCCTGGGCTAAGAATGCATCTCACCCCTTCTCCTTCCCCCAAGTGAGTCCTGGCAAAGACACCCTCTTTTTTCCAGTGTTCTCTTTCCAGACACCCTATTGCCTATGCTCCAAATACACATCCCACTGGTCCTTTGGGCAGACTGAAGCTTGCCATGAGACACAAAATCTAAATCTTGAACCCTTTCAGGAGATCAGAGAGTCCACAGCAGCACTGGGTTGAACCATGTTCTCTCCAGTTCCCATTTCCCTTCCTGAAGCAACAGCTGGGGTCTCAGTGGTTCTGGGGAGGGGGCTGACGGCACAGGGTTGGCAGAACTCTCCCCAGGGTTCTTTCCTGACAGGCCTTCCTGCTTCTCTCCTCTTCTAGGGATGTCCTGGCAACTGCAGAAGGACTTACCCTTGATGCCTGCCCCTTCCAGCTCCCCAGTCTTTGGCCTCACTTCTCTTTGGCTAGAGGGGAAATGCTGGAGGGAAGGGGCCCAACGTGTTCAATCAAGACAACTGGGGAAAGGTCTCCTGCAAGGCTTTTTGGATCTAGGGAGCCAGCCAGAACTTTCCAGAGAGGGAGGCTTCCCTCTCTCCATCCAGCCAATGCTTCTGTGATGGGTTTCTAAGGGCAGGGAAGAGGCTTCAGAATGCAGCCTTTCCATAAGCTGGGTGATACAGTGCTTTCTTATCCACTAAAGGACATTGACTGAGGTTGATTCCTGGAGGAGAAACCATTTTCTGGACCTAGGATGACATCTCCCAGGGTTTCAGTGATCTGGCATCTGGCACCTTGGTTTTGGGGGGTAAAGATCGCCCAGTGCCAAGGCCAACCTCACCTTTCTGGAGCACAGTGATTATCACAAGGTGTGAGGCCCCTTGGGGTTCTAGCCAATAGCCTCCTACAGTCCTATCTGATCTCATCCTCTAGGACAGACATACAGTCAGGGTGGCCCTTTCCTGGACAAGTTCTTTGGGCAGGTGGCCACATGCCATGGCATCCACTCAACTTTTTCCAAGAGTCATTCCTATTGCTGCCACCCCTAGGGATGCCTTGGCCAAGACTTGTCACCACTGCCTTCACTTGTCTGGGTAACCAAGATAGCTGACGTGCCAGGCAATGAATAGTGCTACAAGCATCTCATTTAATTCTCTCTCAAAAAACCAATCCTGTGATACAGACACTATTATTATATCTATTTAATAGTTGAAGAAATTGAGAGTGAAAGGAGGTGAGTAACTTGCTCAAAGTCAGCCAGTTAGGAGATGCTGAAGCCTGGGTTCCCATGAGACAGGCTCTTGACGCCCAGATCCATGCCCCTTCCAACCTCCCTCATGCTGCCACCCTCCACTCTCCCTTCCCCCGCCACCACCTCGCTTCTCTGTGATCCTGTGATTTGCCTCCCAGCACCTGCTCCGCTCCCCAGCCCCACTGCAGGTCTGAGGGATGTAAAAAGTGCCGTCAGCCTGGTCCCAGCTCTGAGTGTTGATGACATCTCCATGTCATCCCCCGCTCCCCCCCTGCCTCCTCCAGGGAGCCTGGGACCCCAGATGGAGGAGCTGCCTGTCAGAGCTGAGTCAGACCAATGTTCTCCAAGTCTCTCTGCAGCCTGGAGCCCTGGCTGTCCTGCAGAGCCGTCACCGAGATGATGAGCGAACGGGGCAGGGGACAGAATCGGAGCAGTTACTCCTCTGGGAGCTGAGATTGAAAGGGAAGGCATTGCAAAGTTTTAAAAAGGCTCCCTTGGTTTTCAGGATTTCACACCACCTCTGTGTCCCTTATTCCCACCTGACCGAGAGGCAGAGGCAGAGCAAGCCTGCACAATGGGGGCCTTTCGATGGCTTCCTCCTCAGTGGGGTAGGGGTCAGTGGGAGGGCTGTGCAGAGCCTCCTTGGGCCTGAAGGTCCCTGCCCTTCTTTATCCAGGATTCAGATCTTGAGATCTGACCTCTGGGACTTGGTGACACTATCGTTCTAAACCTCCGGGTAACCTTTCACCACTGGGGGTGACAAAGTACATTATATTTACTTCACAAACACAGACATTGCACTTTAGGTGCCATTCTAAGCACATTGAAACTCACTTAATCCCACGACAACCCTCTGGGCCAGGTTCTCACTGTTACCCTCATTTCAAGAGTGAGGAAGCTGAGGCACTCAGGGGACATAGCTTGAAGCTAGCAGATCTGGGAGTGGCCCAGGCCATCTGGCACTGGGGTCTGGATCTTACACACCCCAAGGCTGCTGTTTTTGTCAGTGGCTCCTCCTGGGAGGGCGCTGTATGCTGGTATTGCAGCCTTCCCTTCTCTGGGACAAATGGGTGCATTCATTGAGGTCCAAGTGCCCCTCTGGTCATGGGAGGCCCCATTATTGTCACTTCTGGTTTCCTTTCTGACCTTAGGTAGCCCATGCAAACTGCAGGGGCAAATTAATCCAGGCTAACACAGGCTGCAGTTCCCACACAAAACTGTGATGACAAAGCCCTCCTCCCCAAGGCCCCTGAGCAGGCACATCAAGGGGCAAGAAGCATTTTGTAGGTTATTATGCAAACGCACACGTACCCTGGATGCTGGCGAGGCAGAGCCGGAGCCTTCACACCCCACAGCCTCAGCTCGGCTGCTGGAGAAAGCTCTGAAGTACATTGTCGTCAAGGGACTGTCGAGCACGAAACATCTGAGACACTTGTAGCCAAACAGAAGGATCCAGTAGGGTGGGGTGGGGGAGGTTGCGACCCAAATGTTAACATCAATGCCCAGGATGGGAAGCGGATGTGTGAGGTTGCCTGTCCCCAACCTCACAGCCCCCGACCCCCTTGGATCCTTCTCCCCCTCTTCTTCCTTCCATCTCCCTCCTGCTCTGACAATCGGGGAACATCACACAGGATCAGGGGACCCTGCTGCCATCTGTAGAGAGGAAAATGAGCCTCATCGACCCAAATAAATAAAATAAGCACACACAGGGGGAGAGTGGCTGCTGCAAAGAATAGGGCACGGTTTTCAGAGATTCATGCAGGGAGGGCTGGGGTTGTGGACTCAGAGGCCCCCACCTGGGCTGACAGGATGTGACTTGAGAAGGGGGTGGCAGCTTCCTCCTCCACCATGATCAAATGCAAGTGTGAGGGGGTCGTAAATAAGGAGAAGCAGATGACAGACATCATCGCGTATTAAAATGTAAGCAACCAGCCCTGTCTCCTGCGCATGTCCCCAGCCGCGCTGGAGAGGACTGCTAGACCAGGTTGGATCAGATGCACGGGCAGACCTTCTTCCTGTCACCCAGCTATTCATTTATTCAAAACAAACACGCACGCAAACTCTTTTTATTCTAGGTGAACAAAGCAAACATATTCTGCAGGCAGAACACCCCCCGCCAACCTCCCCCAGCTCAATGTGTTTTCATTAATATAAATTGTTTGCAGTAGGCAAATTAATTCTAGAAATGGTTTTTAGACATGGCAAATCGTTCTTGTAAAGCAGAAGATGCGGGAGAGCCCTCTGCATTTCCGTATGCACCAGGGAACTTGGGTAAATATAATAATGTTGCTAATGGTAATCGATGCTTATTACAATGGCCAGGCTTAACGACCTGAAGCACTTAGAGCTGATGGGAGTGGATGGATCCAGGTTTTGTGTTGCATAGACCCTTGGGAGTGGGGTAAGTGACAGGAGATACAGAAGGCTTAAATCAGGGGCATTCCTAGCATATTTTTAAAACTTGTCTTTGTCTTAGTTGCCCTTTTTGAGGTTGACATCAACAAGGCACACAGGCATATAGCCCCATTGTACAGGTGAAAGAGTGAGGCCACAAGAGAAGTGATTTGCTTGCTGGCTAATAATTAAGCAGGGGTCTTAGTAAAGCCTGGACTAATATGACCTTAGTTTAAACCTCCTCTCCTTCCATTGTACCAGGACTCTTAGACTTCAGGGACTGGGTCACACTAGGAATTGTTTTGCCTTATCCAAATACCTCTGTATGATTATTTATTTAACATTTTTTTTCCAAATCGACCTTAAAATTGCCAAACATTTTTGCCTGGCTTCATTGACTGTAATGATATCTATGAAATCATGGGCTTGATGTACAATTCTGACATTTTGAAATGAAGATTAGAATAAATACATTAGTTCTTTTTTTGTTGTTGTAATGCTTATCTATCCCATAGAATTGCCCATGCGCACCACATTTTGGGAGGCACTGACTTATACCCCAAAGCAGTAGCCTGGCATGTCTCAGCTGTCATTAACTGACTTCCCTGCCCCAACACCTGCCAGGAAGGATCATTCCTCCCACAGAAGTCTTCCCAGGGGTTAGCAGTAGGTCCTCTTCACACCTATGACCCTGCCATAGCCTAGAGGAAGGGCATGAGGCTGAAGGCAGAGTATTACCTGGTGGGTCTGGGGATTGGGGAGTTAACAGCCGCTGTAGAAAGGTCACACTCTAATAGGAGAGTGCCGTTGGCGGCTGGGGGGCCAAGGCTAGGGGAGTCACAGCAATGGTTAAGAGACACGTAGCCATAAATCCCAAAGACCCTCGATTTCAGACTGACTACTGTACGAAGACAATGGAGTACTGTTGATTCTATAAGCAGTGATAATGACCTCATGGTTCCACGCATGCGTGCTCAGTCACTTCAGTCGTGTTCGACTCTGTGACCCTGTGGACCGTAGCCCACCAGGCTCCTCTGTCCATGGGATTCTCCAGGCAAGAATACTGCAGTGGGTTGCCATGCCCTCCTCCAGGGGATCTTCCTGACCCAGGGATTGAACCTGTGTCTCCTGCATCTCCCGCACTGCGGGGGGATTCTTTGCCTGGGAAGCCCATGGTTCTATGGGAAATGGCCATATTTGAAAGATTCACAGTGAGTTATAGAAGCAAAATCATAGGAGGCCTGGGGGGTAACTTTCAAACGCTTGAGCATGAAGTTGGGGAGAGGCAAGAAGCCAAGGTAGACACATCTTAATAGTTGTTGAATCTGCGTGATGGGGTGATGGGTATCCACAATTCATTTTTTTACACCCTTTGAAATGCTTTATAATCATTATTTTTTGAAGAGGGTAAAAAAATGACCCTAGCTCAGCTAGAGTAGGAAACAGGGTTTTAAGACTTAGAAAGAGGCAGCAGGGAGGAGGAGTGATGTGGGGTCTTTGGGCAGAGGAGGTGGTCCCAGCATCCTCAGGACCCAGTGGGCATCCCAGCTCCCCCAGAGTTTGCCCTCCACTCCTCAGTCTGGCTGGGTATCTCACCTAGCCATGCACGCCGTCATGAGTGCCTGCCTCTGTAATGAGGAGTGATGTATAATTGATGAAAGCACAATGTGATACAGTCACAGAAACCTCGTCTGCTAGAAGACATCTGTTCAGCACGTAGAATCCACTCAGCTACTGTCACAATGCATTTGCTGTACCATATCCGAGAGGCAGGAATATGCGAGCGCCATGCAAGCCGCAACCGGTAATATTATATGTCTGGGGACGTGCAGAGGTAGGAACCCACGCTTCTGGTTTTGATATTTATGTGTCTGGGCTGCGTTCCTTCTGCTTCCCCTGCTCTGCCTGCATTGCTTCAGCGTCCTCCTCATAAATTACCTCTGCTTTCTGACGGGCTTTCAGTGGACTCTGGTGCTGGCGTCTAACTTCTCTCCTTCAGGTTCCTGTGTCAATGAAGCCTCGGGGAGCCCTGCTCACTGCACATTCTGGAAAGAGGGAGGCGCGCTTGCCAGGGAGGCAGCTCCGGGAATTTCTTCGTTCCCTAGGACTCTGCCTCCTGGTGTAGCCAGGCCTGTTCCTGGGGTCCACCTCCATGCTGAACACTCCTAATCAGAGACTACAGGCTCTCAGGTCTTTGACCTCAGTTCCAAGTGGGTTTCTCTAGGTCTGGACAAAGGGGAGGCAGGGCTGGGTCAAGGGGGCATCCCACAAGGACGTGGCAGGAGAGGCCACAGCTCGGGGGTTGGGCCACAGGCCTCGGCTCAGATACCCTGGGTCAGGTTGGGCCCAGGCTCCTGATCTGAGCTGGTCATCTCCACCAGGGGGGCAGGCGGAGGACCCCTGGGCCAGGGTGGGAACTGTGCCGATTGTGAGGGCCGGGGCCTCAGACACCAGTCATCAGGGGCCCAGCATACCCGACCAGGTTCTCCACAGCTCTGGGCTGCTGGTTTTGCCATCTCACATTCTCTCCTAAGCCCTAGCCTAGCTCTGCTCCCTAACTCACAGTGTACCTCCTCCTGGACACCGAGTCAGCTGAGAACACCAGCCAGCCTGGATGGAGCCAGGGTTCCATGGCTCCTGGAGTGAAGTCGTCCAGCAGGCACACCCAGAGCTCACACTATCATCATTCAGTGTCTTCAGCATTCTGAGTGTGTGTGTGTGTGTGTGTGTGTCCTGGCATGCATGTCCAGGCTCTTTCATTTTCCTGAAAACCCCCTGAGAGCTGGGCCTGTGTCTTTTCCTTCCCTATATCTTCCCTGAGTCTGTCACATGTCTACAAAGACCCCTCCACCCTGACACCTAACTGTGAAGGTCTCTCACTATCGAAGACTGGATAAAGAAGCCTGGGCTCCCTAATGGACTGCAGCCACTGTATTAATAGCTAATAGTTATGCAGCACCCACTGTATATTGAGCAGTGTTCTAAGGGCTTTACAGTATTCAACGATACAGTCCCTTCAATAACCCTATGAGGTAGGTACTATTATTAGCCCATTTTTCAGATGGGGAAACTGAGGTGTAAAGAGGTTGATTTCAGGCCTCAGGGTCACACAGCTGGCAAATGGAGAAGCAGGATTTGAACCCAGGCAGCCTGGTCCCAGAGCCCAAGCTCCGGCTGCTGCAGCAACCTGGCAGGGCTCAGGAGGAAGGGCTCAGCATCTGGTAGCTCTGCGCATGAACTCCAACACTGCCACCTTGTGTGGTCACTTCCTCCAGGCTCAGTGTTCTCTCCTACAAAGGGCCGAGAGCGCCCACCTCAGGGGATGCATGAAGATGAGATGAACGTAGGTCTCCAAAGTGTCCAGCACAGGACCTGGCACTCCTGAATCACTTAGGAGGGGAGAAGAGACGGCGGTGGGAGGAGCCCAGCTTCCCAATCCATTGATAGACGGTCAAAGGTCATGTGTTTGTCTGTCCCGCCCTTGGCAGTATCTGGCCAAATTGTTCTACACAGAGGAGGTGCTCGGTGGTGGGCAATCTCTGGCCTCGGAAACGAGTAAAATAGCCGTCCTGTGCCCTCCAGCACAGCTGTCTGCTCCACCCCCACACCTGTCTTTGGCACACCTTCCCTAAAAAGGCAAATTCCCCACCCCTGGCAGCCACGAAGCTGGGGCTGTGGGCCCTGTGGCACCCCAGGGCTGCTGTGCGGGTCCCTTAATTAGAATATGACGAACAAAATGGGAGAGTGGAAGAGGCTCCCAGGCTCCCTTCAGTGGGAGCGTCAGGCTATCACCCTGGTTGGTTCACAGGCTTCTTACCACCCCTAGTCCCAGAGGTCTTGTGCTAGGCCAGCACTAGAACCTCGTTTATTAGGTAAAGGCCAGGGTTGGGTTTGAGGTCCTCACAGAAGCAAAGTGGGGAGCCTCTTTTTGCTCATTACAGAGACTTGGGGCTCCCATACTCCTCACAGCGCTGAATTGTATCAGCTGTATTTCTAAGTGCCCTTTAAACAGGCAGCCCAGCCTCCCCTGGCATGGTTATCCAGGGAGGTGAGACTCCAGCCTTCCTCATCCTTGCCACAGGAGAGAAAAGGAACAAGGATCTCTAAAAGTAAACCTCAAGGAACCGCAGGAGAGGGCCCCCTTTCGAATCCATTTCAGCGCTAAATTTCCCATTCCCAGTATGGGCAATGCTGGCATTTGGGCAGGCACCTTCCCTCGTGAGTCTACCCCATCTTCACGCACTGAACGTGGGGCACACCTTCAGTCATTTGGGACAATAAGATGTGCCGCTTGTTCCACCCCCACCCTGTTCAGACACCTGCGTGGGTTGGGGTGTGGGGGTGAGTGATGCTACCCTTGGTGGAGAAGCCCATCCGACTTGCAGTGCTCTTAGCAGGGCAGGCTTGGGCCTCCCGTCCTAAGGCTCCAGGAACAGTCACATTTTCCCTCTAAGCATCAGCCTCTTCCACCAAACAGGGGGCTGTGCTGTGGCTTTGACATCTGTCTAACCCTCACCCTAACTCTAGGGGTCCCCAGCGGGTCAGACGACTGCCACCCAAGGTCCTGAAGCAGCCCCAGCTCCCTCTCTGACTCCAGCTTTTTGGTTCTCTCTCTCTGGCTGGCTTCCCCAGGCCCCTCCCCGGATTGTGGCATCCTCCTTTGACTCCCAAGACGTCTTATCCTTAGTCCTCTGCTGTTGGAGCCTAAAGAAGGAAGCGGGCCAGGGAAGGGTAGAGGGCGTGCCCCGTTCCCCTCTGGATAGACCTTCTCTATTATCCAGTTCTCCTGTCATCCTTGCCTCCTGACAGCTTCTCTGGCGGGATTTTGACTCCTCATTGTTATCTTTGTCAAGGTGGGACTCCTCTGTAGTTCACCCATAGCCTTTCTCTCCAATTGCTCTGTTTTGCATTTCTATGGTAAGTTTCTTCCTTCCTTATATAATGACTACTCTGTCTTTCTCTTTCACTCACACAGATGTGCACGTGCATATATACAACACACACGCACACAATGCACACACACGCATCCTTTGATATTTCCTTAAGATACTTCTCTGAAGACATGAGGGCAAGGGGAAGCTGTAGGGGGGCTTTAATGAGAAAGGCTTTCTTCCAAGTGGAGCTGGGGGAGGATTGGGGAGCAGCTCAGTAGAATACGAATCAAGGAAGTCAGTGGAGCCGCTGTCTCTAAAGTGCTTTTAAAAATATCTACTTTCCCCCCCTGATTAAAATATACAAATTCAGCATAAGACATCTGGAAATTTTAGAAAAGCAGAAATAAGAAAATAAAAATTATTTGTAGTTCCACCAACATGAGATAAAAAGTAGATTTTTTTGGATGCATTTGGTACATTTCCTTCTAGTCTTTTTTTTTTTTTTTGCACAGGGGACGGAGATGGGTCAAGATCAGGCTGCATATACAATTTTATATGTTGCTTTTTCCTTTTAGAGTAAGAGCTTTTATTATGTATCACTAAATCATCTTCAAAACCCTCATTTTAAGGACTACATAATATTCCCTTCTCTGGATAGGCTGCGATAAACCTTCCAGGTATCCCAGTGAGATGTTAGGACCGACCCTACCTAATGTTTCCACAGTAACCTCATGAGACAAAGGATGAACTCCTCTCCCGGTGATGTAGTCTACCCCCTCACTTTGCAGTCATAAAGAGCTTGGCAGTGTCCATCTTTCCCCTTGTGTAGGCCACCCTGAGATGTATTTTTGTCAACCCCATGTGTGGTAAGAACAATCTTTCAAGCATGACAACTGACATAAGACCAACTTTTCTCAACAACAAAATTTTCCCAAAGTGAAGGGATAAAAGGAGGCAGATATGGAAATATGCAAATAAAAGTGGCTAAGGAACAAAATGTCACATCTTAAGCTCTAAGACAAATTACATGGGAGCAGGAAACTTAACAATAAATTCTTTTTGGTTCTGTATTGTCTGTGATAAGTGACCGCACTCAGCATCCATAAGTACAGACATCCCTGGAAAAGCTCCTGCTGAAAACAGTAGACTGAATTCAATTTTGGGCTTGAAGGTAAATTTCACAACCCTAAGCAAAATTACTCTAGTGAACCACGACACATGTACTAAAAGGAAGACCACCTCAGCTAAAACGGGGCGGGGGGAGGGCATTATAAAAGATCTCAAGGTACTAGGCGGTGAAGAGTGCCAGTCTTAAGTCCAGATTTTTAAACACTATTGGTTGACCCCAAAGTTTGGGTTTTTCATACCATCTTATGGACAAGTCTGAACAAACTTTTTGGTCAACTCAATATAAGCTCTATGCCGAAGAGGATTACAACCAGGAGACACACCTCTCTGGAAGCTCAGAGTATCTTCTGATCAGTCAGATTTGCAATTCTTCTCAGAAAAAAAAAAAAAACACTTCAGGATGTGCCAAAGGCCTGGGAAATAACAGATTGTGAGGAGAGAGAGCGGTATTGGAGAGCCCACTGCATGTGCAATAATGTATTTTTATGCTTGAGTGAAATTCAACAAGAGAAAATGCTGGAAACATGCAAGATGAATAACAGGATGTGTCTCAGTTACTGCCCCTGGAACACGCTTTACTATGCTCACAGAAAGCATTCTAGAAAAGTAAGATGAGGCATGGGAGATGGGAGACAAGGACACAGGGAGAAAGATGTGAAAGGGAAACACATAGGTATAATCTTCAAAAAGCTAGTCCCTATGAACCAACATCAGCCGGGGTGAATGCACGTGCATTTAACGCATAAAAAGGAAACTCCAAAAGGAGCTCCTTGTTTTGAATGCAGAGGCAAACCTGGACACCCCGTCTGTTACTATAAAAGGTTCATAGGAAAAAAGAGGAGGAAACCCAGGAGCTAGCTTTAGCTTTGGAATCAACTAGTTTGGCATTTGCAAGGTTTCCACGTCTGTGAATTTGTCACTGCTGTGGGCTTTCTTTTCCCTTGGCATGGAACGGTTATGTGATGAGCGGTCACATAAAGCACAATATAAATTTTTATTATTATTGGATGGTGCTGTGGCTGCAACTGCCCTGTTCTGCATGGAGGTTTTCAGACATATTATAATTACATTCTGTAGGTTTGCAAATAATGACATAACCCAGTCACCTTACTGTGGGTATGATTTATTACAAATAACAAAATGTTATTATATGGAAATTAGTTTCCACACAACAGCTGACTAGAGGGGAGCGCTCTGGAACCACTTTAATCACCAAGCCGAGAACCCGTGACATTTCAGGACCTGGGACAGCACCAGAAGGGCCACGGGCACCTTACTTGCCAGAGAGACCACTGCAAGGGAAACTGAAAGGTGTATGGCAACAGCGCCCTGAGCAGTTAAGACCCAAGCTGAGTTCAAGGCCAGGGCTTTTGTCAGCTTGGGAGAAGGAACTGCCATGGATTGCTTCTGATTTTTCATTAGGGTGCAGCCTTCTCCTGACCTCCTCTTTTAGCAGCTTAAATGTGCCTTCTCTAATTTGAAAAGAAAACTGCCAACCCCAGAATCATCATCCATAAATTCATTTTTTTTCCACCTTTGGGAATATGATCATCATTTAAAATAAGAAGAAAAAAAAATTCAACCAAAGATACATTAAGTCTGTTGAGTATGGGCACATTGAGCCCTATCCGCAAACTTAGGTTGGGTGCTGCAGGAGGAATACAATTAATATATAGTTGATAAATTTCTTGGTCATTAACTGTTAAAAAAAATATTCTCTTAACAGGGTGGATGGTTGCTGCTTATGACAGAAAGTAGAATATAACACTTTCAAACATTCTCTCCATCTCTCCTTTCTCCCACTGTCTATGTAAAAGAGATCTAGAGTGACAGTTACCTTTTGGTGTAATGCATTTGTACAACACAAAAATAAGAAACAATAATAGCCTTCACAGAACCTTAATGTTTCCCCATATCCTAAAGGTAGAACTTATTACCCAACTCAGCTGAAGAGTAGGAATTAGTTCAGCAATTTGCCCCAGACTGAACAGCAAAGGAAGGAGTAGAGCTCAGGTTTCCGATTATCTCAATCCCAGATACATCCAGCTATGTCATGGGTGTCCAGGGTGACGTAGGAGATGGTAGCTAGTCAACGTGCAGCACTAGAAACTAGGTCGAACTCGGTTTGGGCTCCATTATGCTTTCTGCTCACGTTAGAAGCTCTTGACTCTAAAGAAACTCGGCTTTTTCATCTCTGTTTACATTCAGGATCATCAAAACCGATGATCTCTTACTCCCCAGACGTAAGCTCCAAATGTTTCTTTGTCCTGTCTCTATCATTTCAGGGTTTGGGGTAGGGGTGTGGGAGTAGGGCTTGAAGAAGGGGCAAGGGGAGCACTTTGCTTGGTGAGGAAGAGCAGTGCCAGCTTTCACTACAGCAACCTGGGGGCGCAATTACACAGAACCCAAGGTATGTTTGTCATCATCTCAAAATCAGGGCTGAACTGCTTTGGCTTAAACTGATCAAGAGCTCTGAGAGTTTGGAGGAAGGCTTCTGAATATCCCATTTTTGGAGTAGGGTCTCTGGTATTGTCTTTTTAATTTGACATTGGTGCCCAAAGTTTTGAAAGGATAAATGTATTAAGAATTTAAACACCTGGGGAGTAATCACTCAGTGAACTCAAATAACACTAACATGGTGGAGTCACAGAATTATCACAGTGATAAGGCTCTTGTCGCGTCTCCTTTCAGTGGTGAGAGAACTTCTGACTATCTAACATGAACTATTTTGTTGCAGCTTGGGGTAAACTTTGGGGGTGGTTTCTGGTTTCGTAGGTTTTCAGCCCTTGGCCACTGGATGTCCAGCTTTAGTTCTGGTCCATACTGTTTCCTAACCTTGGGATACTAGTGACTGAAGGAGATTTCCAGATGATTTTCCCTAATCAAAAGTCTTCAGTGATTCCTTATTACTTAGGCTCTAGAATTAAGGAATAGGTTCTTAGAAACCCTCTAGTGTTGGAAAGTTTTCTTTGGGGGTATGGATGCTTTTCTCCAAATGAAATTCTACATAGAACCCCAAGGTACTGAATGAGTGAAAAAGGTGATGCTCCAGATAAGGCCCCTGTTAGGGGTTCAGAGCTCTCTTTGCTTAGCAGCACCCCTAACCCCTCCATACTGGGTGAACATGTTCACTGACTTCTCCAGGCTTCTCCCCTGAACACTAGGCAACTGCTACCACCCTGTGCTTCTTTATCAAGATATATTCCGGACTCCAATTCAGGAGCCCAAAGAGTAAAGGCTGCAGGACCCTGGCTCAAGGTTGGGTCAAATGACTTTTAGCTGGGTCAGAAGATGGGCACAGAACACACACAGATGTACAAACATCAGATCAACAATGATGCGTCCTCAGAGACAGACACCACAGTAGCATACAGGACGGATCAGTAACTCTAGGAGAACTGGAGTCGGGCGGTGGGGCTTTACTATATGGAGGGGAATGGCAGGGTGCAAAGTGTAGGGCCAAGGTCTGTATATGAATTGGCCCTGCCACAGTGTGTGATCTGGAGCAAGTTACACTTGGTCCTCTGTATCCATAGATTTTGGAGCGGGACCCCTGAAGCTATCCCAGAGATACCGAGAGATGACTGTACTTAACTTCTCTATGCCTCATTTTACTTAGCTGCAAACACGGTGGGTGCTAGTGACAGATCCAACATTATAGAAATATGGTGAGAAGGGGATGAGTTTATTCTGAGAATAAGCGTTGGTTTAGGAAAATGCCTAAAATGAAGGAAGCAGCCCATACTTATCGGCTGTCTCTACTGCTGATCACCCTCACATTTTCCCTGTCTAGTCTTTGTGCCCCGTTCTGCCAGCACCCGCGCCAGAGTCCCAGAGGGTGGGCTGGGGCAGGGCTGCGTGTGTACACAGGGAGAGCGTTTATTGCCTGTTCTTTGCAGCCCCTCCCCTTTCTTCCGGGGCTTGGCTGGCCAAGTGGGAACGTCTTGCAGGCACATGACAGCCTCTCGCGGCTGAGCTGCGATGCGTAAAGGGATTTACGGTTGTAGAGTTACATCTCACTCCGGATTGTGTCTGGGGGTGAATCCCTGCTCCCTGCTCACAGCTGTGCACTAGCAGGCTGGCCCCACAGAGGGGAAATGCCAGCTTCTCTTGCCCTCGGGCTCTGGGTCCCACTGATCATTCTGAGCCATCCCTCTCCAAACCGCAGGATCCCCTTTGCTCCCCACTGTCTCCTCCCCCCAACCAGGGGAGGGGGGAGGGGTGGTCTGAGCCACCACATTAGGCAGTGACAATTAAATTCATTCAGAGCCGAGTCATTTGCATGCAACTCCTCACCAGGCTGAGAAGACTCAACCTGTCATTATCTCCTGGCATTGCTGGTAACTGTGCCACGTGGCCGTGGAGATGGCGACTCCTTTCCCTGGTACTGCCAGCCAGGGAGAGGTGATTGATGAGGACCAAGGACCTTTCTTCCCACCCTAGGTGGCCTCTGCAGGAGGCTGGGAGCCAGGGCTGGAGGAGGAGGAGGGGGCAGAGACAAGGTGATAGGTCCCCATAGACCCAACTGCTTGGAGGCCGGTGGGGGTCTTGGCAGGCCATGGTCGGGGGGATGGAGGGAGGGCAGGAATCATCTGAGGGTAGTCCCCACCCCCTCAGCTGGAATTTATTGAATGCGATTATCCCTTGAAAAGTATTAAAAGCCACAATTTTGCTGTATATCCAGAGAGCAGGCTCTGTAGCAGCTGTTCCCTTCCCCCACCCCTCCCACCCACTAATTCTCCCCTCTGTCCCTCCCCCATCTCCGGCTCTAAATAAACCACAGTGTGATCCAAAGGCTACGATGTCTAGTTATGCTGGTCCAGCATTTCTGGTTTAGGAAACATAGAAACAAAAAAGACTTAAAGGCTGAGAATCTCACACTGATGCCCCAACCCTGATCATAAACCCTTTGGACTGAGATCCAAAGGTCAGATTCCTATGGCTGGTGCAGGGAGGGGACAGAAACGCTTTGGCAAGGAGACCTACTTTAACCTTTAGCGGCCAAGCTGAGATGCCTAGAGCAGGTGGGACCATTAGGAAAGATCCAGAAGCACTCCACCATCCAAAACACTGTTCAGCATCCACTACGATCTAAAATCCCACTGTCTGTGTTTTATTCCTTTCACTTAAACCCTTGATCCTGGTTTCAATGCAAATACCCCCAAGAGAGACAAAATGATAAAATGTATTCAGTTATTTACTCTTTAGGAAGGATAAATTCCTCCAGCCTTTTCTGAGAGTAAGAACCAATTATAAACGAAGGAAGGAAGGACACAAGAGTCTTATTCCCTGAATGGGTGGAAACAGCTTTCACCAGCCGAAGGGAAAATGAAGATCTAAGAATCTGTGTGCGGAAGGCCTTCATATTTTTTCCCAGAGCCAGTTCTGATTCATTGGTTCCTGGGTGGAGAGACCTGGGCACACTAGGGTTCAGGCCAATTCAGCTGAATGTCCTCTCTCTGAATTTAGGTTTCCCAGGACAGTGCGGCCGTGGGTTCAATCCCTGGACAGACAAGCGCTGGAAGGACTGCTTTTTAGTCTTACTGCATTTCCTGCTTCTGTGATGAGTCCACCCACCAACGAAGCCCCAGCTCATTTCTCTTTTAAAGGCACGGATTTATGGAAAGGACCGCTGCATTTCCTGTGTCTGTTCCCATCTCACAACTGGCATCTTTGTTGGGGGCATGCCCAGAAGTGCTGCCTTTAGGTGATGTCCAAACACAGAACTTCACTTTGTGCCCCCAGATACAGGCAGATGGTTAATCTGGTGCTGGGACTAGAGCGCTGCCTCTGCTCCACATCAGGCCCTGGGCATAGGTGGCCTGGTGTCTTGGCACATGCGCACATATGTCTGTTCTTTCTCTGCCTGCGATTCTTTGAAGGCAAGGTCCCTCTCTTTAAACTCTGCAGCACTCAGCACAAGGCAAGGCACACAGCTGGTGCCTAATAAGTGCTAGTTGTGGGACTTCCCTGGTGGTCCAGTGGCTAAGACTCCATGCCCCCTGAAGGGGCCCCAGGTTCAATCCCTGGTCAGGGAACTAGATCCCACATACCAAAACAAAGAGTTCCCACGCTGCAACTAAAGATCCCACATGCTGCAACTAAAACCCGGCACGGCCAAATAAAATAAACAAACAAATGCTGGTTGTTGGTTGCCAGTCCCTGACTTTGAGTAATTCATAGTCTTCAGCAAGGCGAGTATGTCACACACAGCTAAGACGAAGAGAGCCGTGAGGCCCCACAGGAGAGGGAGCAGACAGTCTACCAGCCTACCTATGGACGGGGAATCTTCCAGCTCCTGCCCTGGGAATTCTCAGTGTGCTACAATGCTCACCCTAAAACTGCTACCAAACTTGGTCCGAATTTTGTCCATCAGTGGTGTCCCAATCCTGTATCACATGCTACTCACATGGCTTCCAAGCTGATGGAAACCCATGTGTCAACAGCCCGGTGGCTGAGTGCTCAGGGTCAGGCGTACCCAAACCTTCACTCTGTCACTTGCCGTGTGACTGTGGGCAAGTGACCCTCTCTGGGCCTCAGTCTCATCATCTGTAAAAGGGTGACAGAGCACTACCTGTGTCAGAGCTTGCCGTAAAGATTAAGTAAGATGAAGGACATAAGAGACTTAGCCTAAGGCCTGACACATAGCGAGCACCCAGTAAATGTTAGCGATTTGCTAGTATCATTTCCCAAAGCCTAAGGTGCATGTCATAAGCTCATGCAGCAGGATCCATCCTGCAGGAAGACTTTCACACTCAAAGAAGTCAGATGCACTCCTTTCCTCCTGTGAGGTACAAGAGTGGAATCATTTGGGGTAAGGAGGGCTACTCTGAGAAATGTCAAACCTTCGGATAGAAACAGAAAGCATTAGACAATTTCCTGAATGATCTTGAAGATCGAGATGTTGGGGAAGTTCCCTGGCGGTCTAGTGGTTAGGACTCCACACTTTCATTGCCAAGGGTGCCAGTTTGATCCCCGATCAGAGAACTAAGATGCTGTGTGGCACGGCCCCCCCAAAAAAAGAGAGAGATTTGTGGGAAGGTCAAATTCTTTTACTATCATCAGCAGCTCTAATATACTGAGCATCTATCATGTGTCAGGAATTGTGCCAAAACATTATTTATTAATATAATCCTTAAAATGATATTTCAAAGGAGGCAGGCTTATCCCCATTTAATTGACAAGGAAGCCCTGATGAGCAGGTACCATGGCTGGTGCACTGGGAGAGCTGGTGTTCAAACCCAAGCCCGCCTGAATCAAAGCTTGGTCTTTCTCCTAAGCAGACTGCCTTCCACACCCTGGTAGCCCTCGAGCATAAGCTCCTTGCAGGTAATGCAGGCGTCTCACTCATCTTCAGGAGCCCTGCATGTTTGCACAGTGTCTGGCCACGGCAGGTGTTCATACCTGACAATGAATTGAACATTTGGTGGCATAAACTAGTTCGTGTACTGGGCGGTGGAGAGAGAGGTACTATGTGTGATCCAACAGGGCCACAGCTCCCCTGCTGCTGTCAGAGAGGAGGGCAAACTGCACTGACCATGAACTTGGCTATGGGGCTGCTTCTGTGAACTTGGCCCCTTAACGCATTTGGCTGATGCACAGAGATCTACCTCCCTGCCTGTGTCCCTCCGCCTTCCCTCTCCACCAAGGCCTGTGTTAAATTGCAACAAACAACAGAGGCCCCCACCTTGGAGGGCGCTGCTCATGAATAATGAACCCGCACCGGCTTCGTTCTTTTGAAGGAATTCTCTCTTGGCTGTGGAGCTGCGTGGCAAGGCGGCTGCCTCATTATTGCAGTTGTTTACTTATTCATGCTCAAATGGGGTGGGCCAAGCCCGTTCACAGACAGCTTTCCCTTCATCGAATCCTGCTCTCCACCCTCTTTCCTTCCACTTCTAGCTTCTCTCTGAGGACTCCAGTGGAGGATTGGGTAGGGAGCCACGGAGCTTGATTGTCCTGGGAGCCCAGGATGGAGGAACCAGAGATGGAAATGGAAGGAGAGCCCTTCCCATGCCATTCTGCCTGCCCTGCCTTTCTGGCAACCAGGCCTGTCTGGGATCCAGGGCGCCCTGCCACGGGGACACGAGGCAGGTGCTCTGGGGACCACGGCAGCTGAAGAGCATCCTCTTCCTTCTGCTCTGCCCCGCTCACCCTCCTGGATTTTAGATCAGCATGACCTTTCTCCATGTGTGTGTTCCCTACCCTACCCCAGGGCAGAGCTGGTCTGACCAACACTTCCCAGGGACACTAATTAGGCTGGGAAAGCTGGGACTGACCTTGCCCTTGTCTCCGGGAGCTCAGCTCAGGCCTCCCACATCCTTGTATCAATTCCCCATCACAACTCAGAGAGCTTCCCTCTGCAGCAAGCACGGCGCTCTCTCCCTGCCTGTGGAGTCACATGCAACCCAGCGCAGCCCAGAATGCGGAGACAAGGCAGAATGGAAAAGCACTTAAGCAGAGGCCCTCAGCCAACTTTCATTTACTCTGCCACCTGGCTTCTTTTAGTTCTGGGCACACAGAGTCTGTCTTTGTTGGACTAGATTTCCGCGGTAGGTCAGGGTGGCCTGCAGGAGGAAGGTGCTTGGGAGGGAGGGCTGGACAAATGGCAGGGAGGTTGGGGTGATGGGGAGAGATGAGAGGGTGTGGAAGGAGGCTCTGGCTTTAGTTCAAGCCGTCTAGGTGAGGCTCTCCTGCCCCAGGGAGCATTGTGATGGGCTGGAACCAGGCAGACCTGGATTGGAACCCTAGCGTGGGTTTTCTCCTGCCATGCCATCAGGGTGGGGCAGTCACCTAATCTCCTTGAGCCTTAGTTTCCTCATCTGTCAACAGGGCAAATGCTGGCCTCCCTGTAGGCAGTCATATGGGTCAGTGGCTGTACATACACAATGCCTGGCCCAGGGCCTGTAGGTGCTCAGAATACAGCAATGGTTTATTATCCTTTCCACTCTCTAGTCTCAGTCTTCCCTTCTGTGTATTGGGGAGAGCAAGGCGGGGCTTTTCTGTGGGCGATGTGGGGAATCACTGTTGGAGCAGTGATGACCCCTTCTCATTGAACTCTAGGTCTGCTGGGGGCTCCTCTTTCCTTCCTCCTGAGGTTCCCCCATGAGTAGATAATGAGGAGCAGAGAGGAAACCAGGGGATAGGAGTACCTTCTCTTCCTTTCTGGACCTCTGTGGCCTCCAGGAATCTTCAGTATCCCTGGAGAACATCACTCAGCCTTTGTTCAAACCCTGCCTCCAGCCTGCCTGTTCCACTTGAGAACAGCTCTGGGAATCAAACAACTCCCCTTCCCTAAATGTTTACCCACTGCTAGTAGCTATAACTTGAAATAAGTGTAATCTGTTTTCCATATGATACCCCTTCAAGTGTTGGAGACAGCTGTAGTCTTTCCACTCTTAGGTATAACATACTTGTTGTTGTTCAGTGCTAAGTCGTGTCCAACTCTTTTGTGACCCTATCCACCAGGCTCCTGTGCCCATGGGATTTTCCAGGCAAGCATACTGGAGTGGGTTGCCATCTCCTCCCCCAGGGGATCTTCCTGACCCGCCCCTGCATCTCCTCCATTGGCAGGTGGATTCTTTACTGCTGAACCACCAGGGAAGCCAAATACACTCTTACAAGAAGTCATTCTTAATTAACACAGGTTCCATTCATCCCACCCATCCCAACCCCACTCTGGTTCCATAGGTAATCCCCCCTTTCTCTGGATCACCAGGGGAGTGCCCCCATGCCTTGTCTTTGCTGAGAGAATACACTTTGGGTCACACCAGCTGTGAAGACCTTAGCAGGACAGGCGGTGAAGACAGAGCTTTGCAGAGAGAGGGAGTGCAGGACCCAGAGGGGTCAATTCCAAATGCCAGAAGGCGCACGTTTCCCTGCGCCCAGAAGCCATCTTGGATAGGACGAATCCAGAGGCCACATCAGTGGGGAGGAAAGATTCCTGACAAAGCATGGGAACTCATAAGAGGATTCACTCATTAAGTCCCAACAGACTATTTTAAACTGGAAGAGACTGCAGTCTCTTTAAGTGGTGACTTTAAAACTTTCTCTCTGGAAGCAACCTAAACGTCCATCAACATATGAATGGATAAATAAGACGTGGTATATTTACAGAACAGAATATTGTACGTCTGTGCTAAGTTGCTTCAGTCGTGTCCTACTCTGTGTGACCCTATGGAGGATAGCCCTCCAGGCTCCTCTATCCATGGGATTCTCCAGGCAAGAATACTCGAGTGGATTGCCATGCCCTCCTCCAGAGGATCTTCCCAACCCAGGAATGGAACCTGCATCTCCTGCGACTCCTGCCTTGCAGGCAGATTCTTTACAGCTGCAATATTTACAGGATGGAATATTACTCAGCCATAAAAAGAATGAAATAATGTCATATGCAGCAACATGGATGGACCTGGAGATGATCATATTAAGTGAAGTAATCAGACAGAGACAAATATATGATATTATAAAATATGTGGAATACTACCATATGATACCATATATCCATATGGTATGCAGATATTACCATATGTGGAATCTAAAAACTCCAATAAGTTCACTGGATACAAATGAACTCATTTACAAGACAGAAATACACTCACAGACATGGAAAACAAACTTATGATTACCAAAGGGCGAAGGGGGGTAGGGGTAAATAATGAGTTTGGGATTAACATATACACTCTGCTATAGATAAAACAGATAAACAAAATAGATAAACAGTAGATAAAATAGATGCTTGTTGACAAATTCTCTGTTGACTCATAACAATAGATAAAATAGATAAACAACAACAATAAATAAAATAAACAACAAGGACCTACAGTATAGCACAAGGAACTATACTCAATATCTTTTAAAAACCTATAATGAAGAAATCTGAAAAAGAATATATATGTACGTATAACTGAATCACTTTACTGTACACCTGAAACTAACACAACATCCCTAATTAACTACACTTCAATAAAAATAACTGAAATAAAAAAACTTCCTCTCTCCGTTTACATTAGAAGGAAAGCAGATCTTGAGAAATGAGGTCGCTCATGGAAACTAACAGAAGTTTCATCAGCATCATGGTGTATACATTTGACCCCACAACGTGTGCTTTGAGACCTCCTGTGTAAGGACACGGAGCCAAGACTGTGGGTGAGGCAGGTGGATGAGACCTCAGAGGAAATCTGGGTGGGAAATATGCATGAACAAACGAAAAGTTTAGCAGCGGTGTGATTGTGGAATATAGCAATTCCACAATGGAGGGATGACATCAATACTTAATGGTCTGGTATGGTTAACACAGCCTTGCAAATAGATGTAACTTTTATTGAGTCATTTTTTCCTGATCATAAAAAGAAAGTATACTTATTATAAAAAATTGAAACATATTGAAAAATATAAAAAAAAAGAATTGAAATCCACAATCCAACTTTCCCTATTAATGGTTTGGTGAATTTCCTTAATATCATTTTAAACTTTTATATATGTTTTAAACAAACACATACCCGCATATACACATTTCATACATTTCATACACACATACACACATTTCAGTATAGCTGAGATCAGATTGTACATAGCCATATTTCCTGCTCATTTTTCTTCAGATTCAACTGAGAACATTTTATCATTATTTTTTCCTTCATTTTAAGAGCTTTAAACAGTCTTTATAAACTATTAATAGTATATTTCATGCCTAGGTGACAGTCCATTATACTGATGCACTGTGATATATTTAAATAATCCCTGTTGAAATTTAGACCATTTCTGATTTTTCATTATTAAAAATACTTATCTATATTTTTCTGTTTATTTTCTTAGGATAAATTCCCAGAAATGAAATTATTATTAGATTTACAGGAGACATTATTTTTAAGGCTCTTTGACAAATATTGCCATAAGTGTTGACACATATCACTGTAAATATTGTGCCAATTTTTGCTATCATCTGCAGTTTACTGAAGAGTCCTTCTGACCTTTGCCAACACTGAGCATTATATATTTAAAAAGATGTGCCACACTGAAAGGGCAGAAATGGCAGCTTGCTTTAATTTGCATTTTTGATTACTACTGAGGTTGATTCCTAAATATATTTGTATCAACTGTTTTTATTTCTTTGTGAATCTCTGTCATGTTCTTTGCTCCTTTTTCTTCTCAGATGTTAGTGTTTTCTTAATGATCTAGAAGAGTACTATATCTGAAGGGTTTTATGGGGTCACAAAGAGTCAGACACAACTTACCAACTGAACAACAATTTTTACCATTGCTGTATTTGTTCCAGATGATTTTTTGACTTGTATTTTGCCTTTTCACTTCATATACAGTACATGTTGGATGAAGTGAAGAGGTAGACATAATGTTTAAGAGTCTGGAAGACTGTCTTTGTACTCTGACCTTCTCCTGTGGCGGTAATGGGACAGTGCAGAGAGCTGTATGGATCTGACCTGGTCGCCTTGTGATCCTCAAGACCTAATGAACTTCTCTTTAAGAATTTCTAAGGGAGCCCCAGTGATCACTCTTGACCTGGAAACCATCCCACTCCCACCTCCCTCTAAAAGAGGAATAAACCCTCAACACACCCACCAGTGCATCCTGCCCACTCAAAGAGGCACCAGTTTGTAACTGGACTGTCAAACAGTTCCTAGTCAATGGCTTGGGGACTGAAACTGTGGCTAGTTCCCATGGATTGGGCACATTCTTCATACCAACAAGACACTTGATCACTCCTTTCCTGTGGAGTCCACAGAGAATGCCCTCACCCCTTTTTGTTGCTACAATTGTATTTTCTGGTCACACCTTCTTCTTTCTCCTGCAGGCTACATATTACATGCACACCTCCTCACCCCTTAAATGTAAAGTGTTGGGCAGGTGGCAGAAGCTCTTTCCTGATCCTCTAAGGGATTGATGAGTTAACAGAGAATTTGTCAACAAGCATCTCTAGTTAGTTTCTGGGGGAGACCTCTCCTCTCCCCAGCCCTAAATGTAGTGACACCATGAAGAAGTGCCGAAAAATTAATGTTTTTGAATTGTGGTGCTAGAGGAGACTCTTGAGACTTCCTTGGATAGCAAGGAGATCAAACCAGTCAGTCCTAAAGGAAATCAACCCTGAATATTCATTGGAAGGACTGATGCTGAAGCTGAAGCTCCAATACTTTGGCCACCTGATGCAAAGAGCCAACTCACTGGAAAAGACCTTGATGCTGGGAAAGATTGAGGGCAGGAGGAGAAGGGGGTGACAGAGGATGAAATGGCTGGATGGTATCATCAACTCAATGGACATGAGTTTTGAGCAAACTCCGGGAGATGGTGAAGGACAGGGAAGCCTGGCGTGCTGCAGTCCATGGGGTTGCAAAGAGTCAGACACGACTGAGCTACTGAACAATAACAAAAACATGCATCAGTTAGCAGGAGCCAGGGCTGCTGGGGATGAGCAGGAAGGACAGACTGGAAGGAACGGGTGATGGAGGTGTGGTCTTCGCCATGAACCTCCCAGAGGAGTCCACTGTACCTTCTGCTTCCTCTTTCCTGCATTTCTTTTCCCAAGTAAAATATCTTGGGGGAGTTATTTCTTATAGGCATGCAGTGAGTCACTCTATTCTTTGTAATGGTTGCCCAGTATTTAATGACACACAGTTATGTCCATTTATTAACCAGTTCTCTATTCTGGAGAATTGAAGTTGCTTCTTGGTTTCTGCAACTACAAGTAATACTGCAAAACAAAACAAAACAAAACCCCAAACCCAAACCAACTTACATAAATCTCTTTTGAGCTATGTGTTGGGCTCAGTCATGTCTGACTCTTTGTGACCTCATGGACTGTAGCCCACCAGGCTCCTCTGTCCATGGGATTTTCCAGGCAAGAATACTGGAGTGAGTTGCTATGCCCTTTTCTAGGGGATCTTCCTGACCCAGGGATCGAACCCCTGTCTCCTCCATTGGCAGCCAGATTCTTTACCACTGTAGCTACCTGGGAAGACTTATGGATCTCTTTGCACATGTGCTAATGGATACTTAACATCTCTGTAGGGGGGATTCCTAGAAGCAGAATGGCTGAGTCAAAGGGCACATTCCCAATATTTCTGTCTTGTGGCAAGTTACACATCCCACCCCCCCTACAGGGAGGATGTGCCTGTTTACCCCCTTTCCCACTAGCTGCACGAGAGACATTTTGCCCACACCAGCCAGCACAATCAGAGAAAGACACAGCTCTCAACATGGCCCATGAAACATCTCTCAGGTCTGGCCCCCACCTGCCTCTTCTCAATATCCACAGGGTGACTCCTCTCCCTTCCCTCCTTCGTTGCTGGCCATGGTCCTTGCATACACTATCCGCTTCCCTGGAATGCTCCTCTCTGTCTTTTATGAATCCTTCAGCTCTCAGCCACCCATCATTTCTTTAGCGAGTTCTTGAACCCCTGAGCTCTAGGAGCACAGTGCCCCATACTGTGGTTTGAGGGATTATTTGATAAATGTCTGTACCTCAGCTGGACTCTAAACTCCATGAGGACAGGCACCATGTCTGATCACCATAGTATTCCATGAGCAGGATGCAGTAACTGGTCTACAGGAGAGACCAACATGTTTACTGGATGACTGAACAGAAGTCAAACTAACTCATCATTTCCCTCCCTACATTTCTCATCCTGTGCTCATTTTCTGGGTAAGGATCAGTACCCTTGATGAGACTCATCAGTTTCTTGGTGAGACATGCTATCGTTTTCTTTGTCAAATCATTTCACATGGCTATAGACACTCCACTTTCCTTTCTAAGCTTTTACTTCAGTCATTTCCTTCCCTGAAGTGCGCTCTCCTCCTCCCTTTGCCTCATGAAGTCCTATTCAGTCTCTGAAACACACTGCAGCTTTTCTAAGAAATTGCTAAGTTGAATTTAACCTCGCCCACAGCCCCATAGTGGCTCAGATGGTAAAGAATGCAATGCAGAAGACCCTGATTTGATCCAGAGAAGGGAACGGCAACCCAGTATTCCTGCCTGGAGAATCCATAGACAGAGGAGCCTGGCGGTCAGGGGTCTATAGGGTCACAAAGAGTCGGACACAACTGAGGTGTCTTAGCACACACATCACACGGTCCCACAACACCGTCTCTCTGAAAGACCTTTCCCTTGGCTGAATTTTGAAGTGGTTTATGAATTTCCCTATCCCTCCACTGGGTGTGGGGTCTTGGGGAGCCAGGAGCCATCCTTGTTCATTTCCGAATGCCCCTCAGCCCCAGGTACAGCAAGCACTCTGTACACAGTAGGTGTTCAATAAACTCTGGATAGACTCAAAAGGAGTGATGCTTAAACAACAAGGGCCAATCTTGGCTCCTTGCGTGTTTGGGGAGGCTTTCCAGACAGAGCTCCCAGGCCAGGCCGAGAGAGCCTCTTTCCTCCTTCCCCTGTTCCTCAGCACAGGCATGCCAAACCCCACAGCTCGCCAACTTTCAAACTGCATTATCCCCATCCCAGAACTCAGGAAATATCATCAGACAAGGCAGATGTTTCCCATCAAGTCTGGAAGGTTTCTATTTTCATTTTCCACATCAGCATCATGCTATCAATCTCTTCTCCAGCTTGCTTCCTTCTCCTGCCTCCCCACTCCCACCCTTAACATGCCAACCACTAGCCCTGCTGTGGATCAATTTCTGTGTTGCAGATACAAAGGTAGTTGTGCTCGACAAATGAAGCTGCCCTTCCAGGAGGTAATAGAGAGATCAATACTGGTTACTCTGGACTGCCCAGGAGCGAGTGGGCCAGTGTCCACCACCAGAACCACTGCACAGCCCACCCTGTCCAAAATGCCATACCTCCCTTCTTCCACGCCCTGGGCATCTGCAGAGGCTCAGTGAGCCCAGGACCAAAACAGCCTGTCTCTCCTCACTGTCTTTGTCAAGAGGTGAGCACCCTTTGAAGGCACAGCCTGCTGCCCTGGGCCTTGTGGGCTGATGTTCTGGGGAATGGGGGTTCAGGAGCCCATGAAAAGGCACTGCTGGGTGGTGCTGATAGAAGCAGCCCAGTGGGCTGAGGGGCTCAGAGAACAAGCCAGAGTTCAAGTCCCAGTTCTGCCATCCACTGGCTGTGTGACCTTGAGCAAATCACTTTCCATTTCTAATTTGGTCATACCTTCTACCATGAGTCCAGGAGGCTGGACTAGATCACCTAGGGTCCATGGATGGGGTTTTGAGGGTCCAAGTACCCCTGAACTTGTATTCACACTTTGTGCATATTTTTTCTGGGTACAGGGTCCACGTTCCCTGTCATCAACACCCCCATTCCCACCACCCACACACCAGCCTTTAAAAGGATCCTTGACCCGAGATGGTCAAGTCAGCCGTAACATGCTTTGATTCCAAATAGGAGACAGGCATTCTTGTGCTGCTGCTGATGCTGCTGGAGACACGCGGCAGGCACCTTAGCAAAAGACTCAAGGGCACTTTTGGAGTCACAGTAAGGAGATGGCTGGAGGTAAGTGGGTATATCTGGGAAGACTCCTTGGAAGAGGTGAATTTCTCCCAGAAAGCAAAGTTATCAGGTGAGGCTGAAATCTAAAAGGAAAAGGGGACATTGAGAAATAATATTCTCTCCTCTTCCCCATGTTCAAAAAATAGGATGCTTTGCGAAGTGGGGGGGACCCCTAATTAGCTGAGGCAGCTCACAGTCCTCCACCAAGAACAAGAAATCAAAAAGTCAAACACCAGCTCATTAAATGCTTGGGGCTGGCTGGCTATTAAAAGAATTTCCATTTCAGAACAGGATGCCTACCAGGGAATGCCAGACCTAAATATAAGCCAGCCCCCTCCCTGCCAGGAGACTTCACCGTGTTAGGCAGGAAGGAGGGAGGACTTTGTGGAGACGTGTCATTACTTTAACATCCAAATATAACTGGCCCCAGGGGGTCTGGGACTCAGGCTGCTTTCCTCAGCTGCCTCCTGCCGGAGCCAGGGGAGGGAACCAGTGGAGGGTGGGAGCAGGCCCAGAAGAGTACCGAGGTTTGGGCTGCAGGCAGTCCCACGGCCACCCCTTCCCTTATCCAGATGCGGGGAGTTGAGAGGGCGGCCCACTGAGTTCTGTCGGCTTCGTCCTGATCCAGATGCTGGGGTGGGCAGGGCTTTGGGGAAGTTTAGGGGCTCTCTGGATATTTAGGGTCACTTTTCCTGCATGCTTCCCTGGAAAGAGCAGAGGGAAGACGCCACAGGGAAGAAAAGACCCCCAAGATTTGTAGGTCTCTGCAAGACTTTCCCACAGAGCCTGCTCCCCATCAGGTGCCCTGCGCCCATGTGGATGGTTATCCATCTGATGTCTGCTTTCTTCATACACTAGGGATCTTTAAGAACAAGAGCCCTGTGCCGGCTTCTTTTTCGCACCCCCAGCATCTAGCCCAGTGCTGAGTGTGGGGAGGTCCTTGGTGAGCGGATTAACAGATGAAATGCCAATCTTGCCAACACTGCTCAGGTGGGCAGAAGATGACACCACTGGTTCTCAACTCCCGGGTGCTCAATGGAACCACCTGGATGCCTGGATTCTGACCTGTCTGGGGTGTGACATGAGCATCCGGAATTTAAAAAGCTCCCCGGGTGATTCTAAAGTGAAGCTACGTTATCTAACGAAAAAGCTTTCCTTCTCTCAGCTGATTCTGGGTTCCTCCTCCTCCCAACGTTAATGCCCTCTTGTTGAGTCTTAAAACAATCTCCTGAGGTAGGCAGGGCAGGGATCATTATTTCTGTGGGACTTAAGGGGAACCCAGGCTCCAAAGAACTGAGTGACTTGTTCAAGTTTGCACAGTAGATGGACGATGATGCTGGGACAGAGGCCTGGGGCCTGGCAGTGCCCAGCCCAGGCTGCTCTTCCAGTGGAAATTGTAAGAGGGGTCGGGACACTCAGGGAGTTGACCAGCAACAGAGTGCAGCTCATTTCTTGGAGTCAAGGAAAGAGACACCTAGGTGGCCAAGGAGAAGCCACACGAGACTCAGCATCTGTCCCTTTATAGCATGGTGGGCACTGGCTCAGCAGGGAGCCTGGCCTGGGGCAGCATCAGGCTGGAGGCCAGCCCGGGGCAAGAGGGTGGGCCCGGGGCCAACAGACAGAGGGAGCAGTTTGTGGTCACATAACCGAGCCGGGAGAAAGTTGGCAAAGAACCAACAGTGGGACAGCCCATCCCAGGCTGCCTCTGGTTCACGTGGCAGGAAGATCTGTCCATCGAGGGGAAGTAACAGGTCCCCAGCAGCACTGTTTTCCTGCTCTGGGACTAGGAACAAAGCTGCCCTCTGGATGGGCCACTGCAATGGTGAAATCAGAAAACAGAGACAAAGATGCTGACATGGAAAGAAGCTGCTCCTCTGTGCCCTTCATCCTGGGGAAGAGCTGTTGGCCTCTGCCTCCTTTTCCTACACCCCCTTTTCCTATCACACCCTGAAGTCTGGGACGCCAGGCCTGCCAGAGGAGCCAGCTAATCCTATTTGCAACCTATTCGCACCATGTGTGAACTTCGGACCAGCATGAGTTTGCTTTCTTAGAGCTGGGGAAGATCTCACAGAAACAGACATATATATAGGGGAGTGGGTGGGGTGAAGTCCAATGACCTGAACGTGTTGGTCTCCAAGGTCAGTTTTGGGGAGAGGTGCAGGCACGTCTCTCACCGTCAGGGTGGCAGCTCCCGAGATGTTCTCCATCCTCTTTGAGGCCATGTGGCTGGCCGGGTGACAGAGAAGGAAGTACACCTGGGCAGCGGACCTCACTAAGTCCCAAGCAGGCACTGTTGGTGGGTGGGGAAGGCAGCATCTTCTTCCTGGGAAGGAAATCCTCACAAATGCAACTTCCTGCATGTGACTGGGCCAGCTGACCAAGTGGCTACTGGATAAAGGTCCTCATCCGTGACCCTCAGGTCATTCATCGCTGAGTGTTCTTTCACTGAGCATTGCTCCCATGACCAGGGGTGGGGCAGCATGGAGAGTCCCAGCAGAGGAGGGACATGCAGATTCTTGCTAGAAATCTATGGTCACTTGGATGCAGCTGGGACTGGCAGCCAGCTAGCAAACATCATTTATATCTAATCCAAGTAGCCCTGAGATTGTCTCACGGCTAGGCTTTGTGCCCGAAGACCCCTTTTTAGCCCTTTGGGGCTTGAATGTCCCTTTACCAGTAGGTTTCTAGCATCTCCTTCAGGCCTCTGGTGATGGGGTGCTCATCACCTACCAAGTTTTCCACTCCGATTCACTACTGGATTGCAGCATGGTGCGGCACTCTCAGTAGTCTGAAAAGTCACCGGGGGAGACAAAACTTGAGAAACTGGCTCTGCTGCTGGAGCTGCCACTGGGGCTCAGGAAGGTGGCCACAGTTGGTGGCCCAAGAATCTCAGTGATCTCCGGTCAGTCTCAGGGCTGACAAATAGCCTCAAGTCCTCAGTGGGGAGGCTGCACTGCCGCTGGTGTACATAAGTGTATTGCTTTCCATTGTGCAGTATTTCATTGCATCAATATAGAACACTTTATTCTATTGCTGATGGATACTGGAGTTTGTTCCAGTCTGAATGAACGAATCTCATATGAATGTAAATCACAAATATAAGTTTGAGCAAAGGAAGTCAGACCCCTCAAAAGAATATACTTTACATAATGTGTGTGCTTTTTTTCAGGAAGAGGGAAGTTAGTGACTGGAAGGAGAACACAAAGGGTATCTGGCGTGCTGGTGATGTTAGTGATTATACAAATATGTTTACTTTGCGAAAAGCCATCAAGCCATACATCTACAACCTATGTCCTTTGACACATGTATGTTACACCAGTTTAAGTACATCAAACTGAAAAGCTTCTGCACAGCAAAAGGAATAGTCAACAAAATGAAAAGGAAATCTACAAATGGAAGAAAATATTTGCAAACTACATACTGACAAGGGATTAATATTCCAAAATATAAGAAACTCAGAGAACTCAACAGCAAAACCAGAGATAATCTAATTACAAAATGGGCAAAGGAAGCAAACAGACATTTTTTTCAAAGAAGTAGTAGTCAACCGGCACATGAAAAGATCCTCAACATTACTAATCAGGGAATCACAAATCAAAACCACATTTAGGGGGAACTTCCCTGAGTCCAGTGATTAAGACTCTGTGCTTCCAATGTTGAGGGTGAAGTTTCGATCCCTGATGGAAGAACTAAGATCCACATGTCTCGGGGCCGAAATAAACAAAACAAAACTACATTGAGCGAGCACCTCCACCTCACACCCACTAGAATGGCTACCCTGAAAAAGACAAGAGATCACAACTGCTCTGGAGGGTGTGGAGAAAGGGGAACCCTGTGTGCTGTTGGTGGGAATGTAAATTGGTACAGACCCTTTGGAAAACACTATGGAAGTTCCTCAAACTAGTCATAATAGAACAAAAGTACGATCCAGCAATATCACTGCTGGGTATTTATCTGAAGGAATTAAAATCACCATCTCACATTCATATCTGCACCTCTGTGTTCATTGCAGCATTAGTAACAACAGCCAAAATGTGGAAACAATCTAAATGTCCATCCACGGATAAAAGATGAATGGAATATTCTTCAGCCGTCAGAGAGAATACCATGCTGCTTTTTGCGACAAAGATGACCTTGACAAAATTATGCTACTTAACATAAGAGAGAGAAAAATATTGTATGATCTGACTTATATGTGGAATCTAAAAAAGTCACAATCATAGAAATAGATTTGTGGTTGCTAGAGCTTGGACAGTGAGGAAAATGAGGAGATACTGGCCAAAGGTTACAAACTTCCAGTTAAAAGATCATTAAATTTGGGAATCTAACACAAAAACTGAAGACTATTAGCTAAAAATACTGTGTCGTATATGGTAGATCTTAAATGTTCTCACCATAACAACAAGAAAAAATGGTATTTATGTGAGGTGAGGAATGTGCTAACTACCTTGATTGTGGTAATCATTTTGGATGCCTAAAATCATCACATTGTACATCTTAAACTCATTCAATCTTACGTGTTAAATATATCTCAATAAACCTGGAAAAAAGATTTTAAAAAATTCAGCCCAACCATGATTGATCTTACAATACTATAATGACTAGTATAATGGAACTTTACAATTTCTTACTGCGGTACAACAGATGAGAAGAACTTTATGGGAAACACTGACCCTTTCACAGAATTATAGTGAAAAGTCTGGCAATTATAAAGATACCCTTATTCACCGAAATTTGTTGACTATTACATGTCGTAGCTCAGATGGTAAAGAATCGGCCTGCAACGAGGAGGCCCAGGTTCGATTCCTGGGTTGGGAAGATGCTCTGGAGAAGGGCATGGCAAGCCTCTCCAGTATTCTTGCCTGGAGAATCCCATGGACAGAGAAGCCTGGCAGGCTACAGTCTGTGGGGTCACAAAGAGTCGGACACGGCTGAGCGACTATCACTACTACTGCTACCACATGTCAGGTATGACTCCAAAGGTTTTCTGTGTATTAATTCACTGAGTCCTTCAGATAACACTAGGAAGTCAGTATTCCCATCTTGCAAAGAAAGAAATGGAGGCTCAGAGAGGTTAGGTAGGCACTAAAAGGTCACACAGCTGATGAGCGGTGGAGCTGATAAGTCTGCTGGGAACCCTCTCTGAGCTCCTGGATGCCTCAGGGAAAAATACCCTCAGGTAAGTTCTGGGGAAGCTGGGTCAGGTTGGGAAGCCCTCCAGGCTCAGCCACTGGCCCAAGTGTTTCTGGTCAGCTGAGAGGAAACACCCCCACCGTGTAGATGTTGCTGTATTTTTAAAAAGAAGTAAATAAGCCTCCTCATTCGCATGCTATTTCACGCTGACTCTGCCTCTCAAACTGTTACTTCATCTACACACAGCACTGTGGGATGCCTGCGATATTTTATAAAGTTAATAACTTTCTCTTAATTGGATGAGTTTATAGAATAGTCTAAGCAATTAACAATAATTATGCCAAAGACACTTTGATTCCAAGGATGCTTCACAAACATTGGCGTATTAAGCCATTTGGGGGGGGGGGCGGGGAACTACCACACACTGTCACAAGACAACATACAGGAATACACATATACTCACATGCTCCCTGCAGTCCTGTGACCCAGGAGCAGTCCCCATTTCCAGCATACAGGATGGTGGGGATTCTCTGAGATACTAGAAAAGAAATGGCCCCTGCCATATTTCAGCATACTCCCTGCATCCCTCCCCCCACCTAGCTAGGCAGAGGGGTTGCAAGGCCAGGTCGTGCTGGCACTTGTTGAAGGACACACTGTCTATCCACGCCCATACAGGACAATGCCCCCTGGGAGACTGGCAAGGACTCTTGATAAACTAGGTCTATCATAGTATAATAGCCTCTGCCCCCTCCCCTCTCTCGTTCTCCCCCTCTTCTCTCACTCTCTCTCATGTTAGCTTTTATCTCTACAATACCTTTCCCAGGATGATGTCTCATTCAAAAAGGACAACTGCCAACGTATGTAGAATTCAACACTTCTTCAATCATATTTTTGAGCTATTCAATATAGCTCCTTTCATACCATTAAAAACATGCAGGGTTGGAAGGGTCTTAATCTCATTCAGTGGTTGGATGGCTTCTCCAACATTCTAGCAGGTGGTTGCTCAGTCTTTGCTAGAGTACCTCTAGCGATGGGGAGTTTACTACCTTCTAAAGGCATCATTCCATCTTAAGGTAGCTTTAATTATGAGAACAAAATTCCACATAATGGAACTTAAATTTATCTCTCTGGAACTTCCACCTGGTGGTTCTACTCTAAGTGAATTCATTTTTTCACATGAAAGTTCTCCAGTTTTTTATCACCTATGAGTCCTGTTTCCCCCCAAACACCCCAAGTCTTCCCTTCTGCAGTCTGGTGATGCCCTATTCTTATAACCTTTCCTCCCATTCCAAGCCAACTTCAGAAACTCATCCATCTAAATATAAACAAAGTCTAGCTCGAAAGCAAAATAGGTCCCTAGTTTTAAAATGTTCATGTGACTGTCAACCTCTCTTTTATAGGTTTTGTTTGCTTAAAAAAATAAACTTCCCTGGTGGTCCAGTGGTTAAGGCTCTGCACTTCCAGCGCAGGGTAGGGGGCGTGTGTGGTTTTGATCCCTGGTGAGGGAACTAAGATCCCACATGCTGCGTGGAGTAGCCAAAAAAAAAAAAAAAAAAAAAAAGACCTGGTCTTTGCAGGCAGCAATGCTTGCATTTGGGCTGGAGAAAATGAGCAGCAGGAAGCAAAGAGACACATCAATGGGGCAAAGGAGAGCATCAGATTGAGAAATGGGACCTCTTGCTACTAAGGCTGCTGTAGGTAGCCCAAGACTGCCCGGTATCTGCAGGCATGTCCCTCACTTGGGATGGCCTTGAGTGCCATTACCACTTGCTGGGGAGGGTGTCCCTGGGAAAGCAGGACTCTCCAATACAGGACTGTTGAATAATGCAGAGGCTGTGTCTTCCCGTCTGCACCATCCTAGCATCAAGCCTGCCCCAAAGTGGCTCACCCAGGCTGGCCCAGAGAGCCAGCTCCTGACCCATGCTCTTTGCCTTTCTCTCTGTCCCCTCCCCAGCTCCACTCCTGCCTTCATGTTTCTGGCTTGGGGGTGCCCGTGCCAGCCCATCTGTTCAACCCCATATGCTGCCCGCAAGAGTTGCCAAATCAGGCCCAGTGCTCAGTGACTCTACTCCAGCCTGGGCAGCAGGTCTGAGGCCTTCTCTGCCCAACCTGGTCGCTAGGAAACCACTCTGGTTGCCACGCTGGGGCCGGGCCTCGATGCGGTGGTGGTGTGGCAGTGCCGTGGCCATTGGCTGAGGGCACCGGATGGGCATCCAGGCCAGATTTCTTCAGGAACTGCCCCTGGTCATGACCCAGGTCCCTGGAGAAGCACAGACGATTAAGACCTTCCCGGGCTGGAGAGTCTCACTCATTGTGAATTTATAGACCACAGGGTGGAGATCCTTTCCAGAAAAATTTAGATTTGGAGGATAAGGGAAAAGATGTTTAATCTTTTTTTGTGCCCTTTGCAAATCTGTAGTTCCTTTTTAGCTAAAGAACTTAAAAGTGGATTATGGATAACATATTTTGATTCCAAAATGTTCATGTTGGTATACTTACAGGGTATAAATGAAGATTTGAAAAACATGGCTACATTTTGGGAAATGCAAAGTTTCCCTTATTTTATCTTACTTTTTTTTTTTTTGCTAGTAAAGTAGTTTATAGATACATCTTCATATGTTTTCACACATCCACCACAGGTCACAGGGCATCTAATTTTCTTGCCCCTCCTTAGGAAATTCTTTTGGCAGGGTACTAAATAGCATGATGCAGGGGAAATAATTTTCAGAACCTGAGTATTTATTATCTTTGTGATCCTGGGCAACTTCTCAGAACCTCAGTTTCCCAGCTGTAAAATAGGGATAATAATTTCAATCCCATATAAATTTGGCGACAGAATTAGTTAAAACCAATTTGGTCACACACTCAGCACAGTGCTTAACTCACTGGAAACAATAAATCACTGCTTGAATGAAGACTAGCCTGGTCAATTACAGCCATGTGATTCCGAGGTCCCAAATGTCAATGGTCCCAAAACAGTGTCCTAGCTTCCCGGAACAGCAGGTAAAGCCTGGCAACAGCTCTGAAAGTAGATGAGGAAGCAGCTCATACCAGCAGATGTGGGGACATGATCCAGCTTCCCTGCACACACCAGAACTAGGACTGAATTTCATCAGCCACCAACAGCGGAGAACTAACAAACTGCTCTCTTTAACCCACCGGTACATGCACACCCTGCCAGCTCCCTCCTCTTTCCCTTTCCCTCCCCTCTCCTTCCCACCTCTTCTCTCTCTCACACACACATGCTCCCCTCCCCTTTAGATTGGATTCCAGTTTTATAAGTCCATTCTGACACCTACAGCCAACCAACTGCTCCATTTAATAGGAAAGACACTGTGACTGAAATTAACTCCAGAGGGGGAAGATTTCCAAGCCATTGCGCAGACACGCTTGTCTGCTTGCCAGCAGTGTGGACTAGGCGGCCCCCACTTTGCCACACCTCCTCGTTTCCCTCCCCCATGCCACAGAGGAAACCCCCTTGCCTCTGTAAATCCATCTTAGGTCCAGACGGGCTGGGTGGGGTACTCACCCCCACAGGGATAAGTGCAGACCAAATACACAGAATTAAGAGTCATTGTGGAAGCTAGATGGAGTGGACTTGGAGTCAGATAGATTGAGTTACAATTCCATCTCCACTGCTTATTAGTTGTGAGACTTTGGGGGATCTTCCATTGTGGTGTGCATTCTGGTGACTTTGGGGGATCTTTCTAGTTGTGGCAGTGGGCTCAGTAGTTGCAGCACACCAGCCTAGCTGCCTCATAGCCTGTGGGATCCTAGCTCCCTGACCAGGGATCGAACCCATGTCCCTTGCATTGGAAGGCAGATTCTCAACCACTGGATCACCAGGGAAGTCCTGACCCTCATTCCATTTCTGCTGGATGAATGAATAGCAGACTGAGAGCTCATTTGCCTAGTTTAGGCTCTGGTGTTTGCCAAAATGAGGACTTCCTTAGAAAGAGAAGAGGTTTGACCAGCTACTACCAGACTGGTTTTTCCCATTAGATCCATGTTCAGCTTTGCTTAAGCCAGAGGGCCAGCAGCCCGGAAGCTCTGTAGACAAGATGAACTTGATTTTGCTAAAAGCCTTGGGTCCTGGCATCCCCTCATCCCTTGTGGGTTAGGACTCTGGTCATTCAGAACTGAATATAGTAGGAGGAACCAGACATGAAATAGGAAGCTTCATCCAGGACTCAGCAGTGGAGTAAAATTCCAGAACACACACATGAAAATATTCCAGGTGAGGATGGAGGGAATAGCGGCTGGGTTGGTTAGGACAGTGTTCCCCAAAACCTGAGCTGACTGCATGTCTGATCTACACATGACCTAGCAGTTTGTCAGGCTCACCACCACTGCCAGCCAGCTCCCTCCTACCGGTGTCCCATCCATCACAGGAGAAAATAAGAAATAACGGAGAGCAACTTTGTATAACCTGTCCCTGCTCTTGGAAGACAAATCAAAATTCACATCTTACAGACGGTGGCTTCTCCTCTTTGTCGTCTCATGCCAAAGAGGGTGTGTATCTCCATGGTGGCGCCAGGGCCCAGGGCTTTTAGTGAAATCAAGTTCATCTTAACGACATATACTTTGGTGCTCCTCATACTCCTAAAGCACTCAGCACGCATGATGCTTCCTAGGCTGATTCTATAGGATCCTATGGGTAACAGAGTCAGTAAATAATATATAATTATTTATATATTAATATTCAGAGAAATAATATTCAGAGTCCATTCTGTGTATCAGACCCTGAAAGCTGGGCACACACACACACACACACGCACGCACGCACGCACGCACGCACGCACGCACGCTCTACTGCTGGGCGAAACAGTGTAGCCATTGTGAGCACTGACTTGACAACAGGCTAGTCTGAGCTTACATACTGGTTCTACCCTTACTAGCCATGTGGCCTCAGGCATGTCATTCAATATCCTGAAGCTCTAGTTCCACCCCTCCTTACTCTTAAAGGACATGAGAACCCTGCTTTTCATCAGCTAACATCAGTTGGAAACCCTCATGATGTTAAAGTGTATCTGCTCGTCTAAAATGCTAAACTCTTTCAGTGAAAGATGCCTTAGCATGGGACCTGAGTCATCTCAGCTCCATCACTCACCAGTTTTGGGGCCTTGAAAAAGTTAAATAATCTGAGAGTCAGTTTCTTCACCTCTAAAATCTGAGAGTCAGTTTCTTCGCTTCTAAAATGGGAATAATCTTAACACCAATCTCATTGTATTGTTGTGAAGATTAAATAAGACAAATGCCTCGAAAACACTTAACTCAGTGCCTGGAACATGATAAATGTTTGACAAACCTTAGCTGTCGTTAATTAAACTCCTAACAGAAGAGGAAGCAGAGGCTCAAGAAGTTAAGTAACTTGAGGAGGGACAAATTAGAAGTTTGAGGCTAACATATACACAATACTATATATAAAATAGAAAACAGCAAAGGAGAAAGAGGGGTGTAGGCTGAATTGGGATATTGGGATTGACATATATACACTACTGCGTATAAAATAGACAACTAATGAGAACCTACTGTATAACTCAAAAAAAGCTACTCAGTGCTCTGTAGTGACTTAAATGGGAAGGAAATCCAAAAAAGAGGGATATGTGTATACATACAGCTGATTTACTTTGCTGTACAGTAGAAAGTAACACAACATTGTAAACAAGTATATTCCAATAAAAATGAAAAAAGAAGATAATAAGGACCTACTGTACAGCACAGGGAACAACACTCCCTATTTTATAATAACCTACAAGGGAAAATAATCTCATAAATATGTATGTGTATGTATTTATATGGTACACCAGAAACGAACATTGTAAATCAACTATACCTCAATTCAAAAAAAAAGAAAAAAGAAGTTAAGTATCTTGTCAAGATAACATGCCTGGGATCTGAATCCAAGTCTCAGACAAGTTTGGGACCCGAGTGGCAGTGGCTCACTGTTCCCATGCATGAAGCCAGAGCTCCAGTGTCCACCAAAAAGCAGGACGGCGGGCATTCAGGTACCACCAAGGACAGGGGGAGAGAGCTCTCTGGACAGAAGGCAGAGTGAAGAGACAGAGCAGCTTATTAAATGATGAACTTTTTACCGTTTGTTGATTCTAAATTAAAGCAAGTCTAGCCAACTCGCAGAGCCACCCACCAGCTTCGGCTTGATTGAAGTGAGCTGGATTGGAGTGACAGCGTCACGGGTGCTCACAGAGAAGGCTGAGAAAGGTCAGGAACAGAGGCTTAGTGAGCGACAAACAGCCAGAGGGGGGCCCTTCAGCAAGGCCTGGGAAGAGGAGGTGCCTCTGTCTGAACCCCCAGAGAATGACTGCAGCCATTCTTGACCTTGTGGCCTTTGACAGGAGGATGAATAGTACGGTGATCTTAACCTCCAAATCAAAGGGGATCTGGGGGTTCCAAGCTGATCTGTAAATGGGCTTCGAGAGAGATAGTAGAAAGTAAGTCCATTATGAGATCAAAAGAATGCATCAGGGGCACCTGGGCTTTGCCCTTTTTGTTCTATATTCTGGCCTTTTTATTCATGGTCTGTTCATATCTGGATGAGATAATCCTTTATCGTGATAGACATCTGCAGGTACTCTGGTGGCCCAGAATATAGCCTGCAGCCCCTCCTCAGCCCTTTAACTCCTTCACTCCCCAGGCGGGTCCAGGGGGCACCCACATCCACTTCTCATGGAGAAGCATCATAACCCTCAGGTTCTAATGCAAACCTTGGCTGGAATCACAGTTTTGGGAGCCAGCTCATGGGGCAGAGAAACCTTCCAGGAAGGCTTTCTCAGGCAGGGGCATGGATGAATGTGTGGCCTGGCAGATGACAGAGAAAAAGTTTAGGAGGCAGGTTTGGCTTTTGGGTCAAGGTCGGTGGTTTCCAAACTTGTCTGCAACTGGAATCACCCCTCTGGCACCCAGACTCACCCCACACACTGTATTGTCATTAGTCTCCTTGCAGCTCGGGCTTTGGATGTTTTAACCCACTCCAGTGGGGGATTCCAACATGCAGTTGATCCAGGAATCCCTGGGAGGAGGAGTTCTATGCACACTCAGACTCCACCTCTCCCACCGCAAGCACACGGTTCATCTCTGCAGGGGTCTCTCAGGTTGCTAGGCTAGGGGCGTCCGGCTCAGCACGACTGCTTTCTGAGAAGGCAGTGTCTAAGAAAGGGATTTCAGAGCCCTGGCAAAGTGCCCCCTGGCTTTTAAAATACCTCTTCCACCTACTCCCCGACACCTGCAGCTCCCTTTGCTGCGACAAAGCTCTTTATTCCACAGAGAGAGTGAAGGCTTAGAACAGCAACGCCCCTGGGAGAAGAAAGAGAGACTCCAATTCATGCTACGCTCTACAGGCCTGATGAGGAGGAAGAGGGGAGGCTCAGCCATGTCGCCTGCCTGTGAAAACAGGAAAGCTGGAGGGAGGTCCCTTATTTTAGAAATGAGGAAGCGGGGTCCCGGGGTGTGCTGTGATCCCGCCAAAGCCATCTGTCCAGCAGGTCAGCCATAGAGCCTGGGGGCAGAGGAGACCCTTTTCACTCTCGACACAACTTGGTGAGGGGCTGGCGCTGATTGTGACGAATGAAGGCGCATCCCGTAGGCGTCCACAGTGGATCTTTGTATGAGACACCATGCTGCCCCCGAAACTGTTCGAAGTATATAGGGGCATTTTTTCATTGGCAACAATGTGCTTCCCAGATGGCGCTAGTGGTAAAGAACGCTCCTGCCAATGCAGGGGACGTAAGAGGAGATGTACGAGACATGGGTTTGATCCCTGGGTTAGGAAGATACCCTGGATACACTCTAGTATTCTTGCCTGGAGAATCCCATGGACAGAGACTCCTATGGACAGAGGAGCCTGGCAGGCTATGGTCCACAGGGTCGCAGAGAGTCGGATACGACTGAAGCGACTCAGCACAGCACACAGCACAACAATGTCTACGGGTGTTGCTGGCACTGATGAGTGGGGTCCAGAGACACTAAATACCCCATGATGCATGGGCCATTGCTGCCCAAGGAAGAATGGTCCAGCCCCAAGGGCCATCAGTGTCCCCTTGGAAACACTACTTTTCCTTTTTTTTATTTTTTGCCATGCCACGTGGCATACAGGATCTTAGTTCCCCAACCAGGGATCGAACCCATGCCCCCTGCCTTGGAAGCACAGTATCTTAACCACCAGACCACCTGGGAAATCCCAAGAAACATTATTAACCCCTGGGCTGCAGTGGCTTCTGAGGCCCTTCTTCCCCCAAACCCCCCACTGGTCCCACATTGTGAGCTCTGCCGTTGGGAAAGGCCGAGAGCGAGCCATTGGGAAAGGCCACTGCGAGGGCAAAGGAAGCAACTATCCCCAGGGAGGCTCCACAGACACTGTGTGCCCCATGCCTGAGCAGTGGGGTTTCCCACAGCTGCCACTCTGCCCCACTATCTGGAGTTAAGCCCTGGGTACAAGGGAGGCTGGAGGTGCCCCCACAGCAGCTTCAGGTCAGAGGGTAAAAATGCCCCCGGATGGCGTGCAACACAGCCTGCTCCTGCTGGGACGCTCTGCGCTTCTGGCTTTGCTTGCTTGCTTGCTGAGTTGCTTCAGTCATGTCCAACTCTTTGCGACCCTATGGACTGTAACCTGCCAGGTTTCTCTGCCCATAGACTTAGACAAAGAGTCAGACCAAATAACCACCTGCCCCCTGCTCAGCCCAAGCAGCCCTGGGCCCCTGTGGGTGCCACACAGAGCCAAGGGCTTGCTGGGAGGGCTGCCCTTTCTTGATCAGAGAGGACACTGAGTGGTGAATTTGACTCATGCTGCTGCCTGGCTGCCTACTGTGGGTACCACTTGCCCCTTAATCTAGGGTGCTTATCCCTCTCCTTGAAATCAAGGTTTCTTGATCTGAGAGCAAGGTGAGGTTAGATTGACAGGCCATTACCAGGTAAAGCGTCCAGGGCCATTTTATTTATTCACTGGGCTTCCTGTATCCTCTTGAGCCTCAGTTTCCTCATCCATAAAGGGAGTGGTCCAGCTCCTTCCCTGATGGCTCAGTGGTAAAGAACCCACCTGCCAAGCAGGAGACACAAGAGATGTGGGTTCAATCCCTGGGTCAGGAAAATCCCCTGGAGGAAGAAATGGCAACCGACTCCAGTAGTATTCTTGCCTGGGAAATCCCATGGACAGAGGAGCCTGGCGGGCTACAGTCTATGGGCTCACAAAGAGTTGAATGTAACTTAGTGACTAAACAACCACCACCACCAGCTGCTTACGCCATCACAGTGAGCATCAAATGAGGCAGAGCATGTGAACGTATGCAGTGGACTCTAAAGCTCTACACAAAAAAGTCCCTCTGTGCAGGGAGTACCTGGAGGAGAGCGTGGCAACCCACTCCAGTATTCTTGCCTGGAGAATCCTACAGACAGAGGGGCCTGGCGAGCTACAGTCCATGGGGTCGCAAAGAGTCGGACACAGGTGAGTGACTTAGCATGCATGCCTGCATGCTGAGGGTACTGATTTTCTCATCACCTTTCTAGGCACTCAGTGCCCCTTTGTTTCCAGGGCCCATGCCTGCACACCTTGGGCCTATCAGATCCTAGCTCCCCTGGCCTGCTGTTCCAAGGACTGTCTCCCACACCTTGCCCATCTGAGGCAGGGTCCAGAGGGCCTGGCAATAAGCAGCAGACACACAGTAGGGCAAATCTCATATGTACTCCATGGTGCCTGCTGCCTGCCCACGAGGACACCTTCATTTCCTAGGAAGAAAGATAGAGGGGAAAAAATCTGCAAAAGATATCAGCCAGGCCTGTCAGCAATGGTTCCTGCGAGACTTTATATGTAGGAAGATAAGCTGACATTTACAGTGGGAAGTTTTATTTCTGTGGTAAATAACCTCTAATGGTGTAGGTCATTACACTAATTACAGCAGATAATTAATTTTCTAATTCTTTTTTTTTTTTTTTTTAAGGTGGCCACATATTACAAGAGAAACATAATTTATCCCTTTTCTTCCTGGGCAGATATGACAGGGCTTGTCTCATCATCCTGAGATGGAAGGCAAGCTTTCCTCCAGCCCCTGTTCCACCAAGAGGCTCCCCGGGGTCCTAGGGGCTCTTAGCCCTCCTCTCCCAATGAAACTGTTCTCATGCAAAAGCTCTTTCCTTGCCACCATCTGGGGATGATTTTCCTTAGATCTGCCCAGCTTCCCTGAGGCCTCGGGCACTTGGGCTGGTGTTGATCTTCAAAGCTTTGACTGGAGGCCTGTCTCATGCCCTTCATGGGGGAGAATCGGCTACAGCCAGCCAGGCCCCCATCACCACACACACTCCCACCTCTGAGCCACGGCACTCATGTTCCCTACCATCTGGATGCTCAGGCACCCCTTTCTATTAAAGCCCATCTGGGACCATGGCTCCTCTTGGCTTTCAGCTCAGTAACCATAACTCTGTGCGTGAGTGTACCCATGCGGCACCCAACAGGGAACATGGGCAACTCCAGCACCAGGCACATTGCACATGTTACCTCAATAAATTTTTGAAGGAGGTTTCCATATCCTTATTTTGGAGCTGAAAAAACTAAGGCTTAATGAAGTTAAGTGCCTTGTCCAGGATCAAGCACCTGGAGATGCGGCCAAGTTGGACAGGCATCTGGCTTAGAGCCCATGCACTTTGTCTTGCTCCCTTGACCCCATGGTTGACATTCCTCTCTTTTTTTTTTTATCAGGAATTAGGCTCCTTGTGTTCCTCTGGGTGGTGTAGTGCTAAAGAATCCGCCTGCCAATGCAGCAGACGCAGAAGACACGGGTTTGATCCCTGGGTCAGAAAGATCCCCTGCAGGAAAAAATGGCAACCACTCCAGTATTCTTGCCTGGAGAAGTGTATGGGCAGAGGAGCCTGGTGGGCCACAGTCCATAGTGTCACAGAGTCGGACACAACTGAGCACGCATGCACGTCCGTCTCACAACTGAGTGTTTCATTTTCCAAACTCCCGCAGCTCCAGTCAGGACCACTCTTTTTCTCCAAGGAGACTGTAAGTGCCGCCTCTGTATACTCCATTGTCCCAGATTTCCACAGAGACCATCGTGGGCTGGACACCTGGGACTTCTCAGTTGTTATCCTGACATATTTTTAAAATTAATTTTTATTGGAGTATACTTGTTATCCTGACATTTTAAAGGGATTTATGTTTTATAAGGGCTTCCCAGGTAGCACAGTGGTAAAGAATCTGCCTGCCAATGCCAAAGACGCAAGAGCTGAGTCTCTCCGTCGGGAAGATCCCCTGGAGGAGGAAACGGCAATGGACTCCAGTATTCTTGCCTGGAAAATTCCATGGACAGAGGAGCCTGGTGGGCTACAGTCCACAAGTTCACAAAGAATTGAACATGACCAAGTACACAAACACGTTTTATAATATAAAGCCTGTCCACCCTATATGGGGGCTTCCCTTGTAGCTCAGTCGGTAAAGAATCTGCCTGAAATGCAGGAGACCCAGGTTTGATTCCTGGGTTGGGAAGATTCCCTGGAGAACGAAATGGCAACCCATTCCAGTATGCTTGCCTGGAGAATCCCATGGACAGAGGAGACTGGCAGGCTACAGTCCCTGTGGTGGCAAGAGTCGGACACGACTCAGCACCTAAACCACGACCACCCCATATTGCATTTGAACCTTACAACATGAGGGAGACATCCTTACATCGTTATTCCAGTTCTAAGGATAAGAGACAGAGGCACCCAGGAGGACATACAGACACAAATAGAATCAGATCTGCACCCTGTCCCAAGATATCACTGCCACAATGCCAGCTTATGGAACTGAGGACAGGATGGCACGAATGAACCCACAGGGGCAGCCTCTGCTCAGGGCCTTTCCTGGGGCACGAGAGCATAAGCTCCCCGTATCCTCTGAGCTCAGGAGGAAGCAGCAGGAACCTGAGTCCCTGGGGGCCTTGCGTGCCCTGTCCACCTTCCTGGTGCAGTTAGAACCACTGGTTTCAGAGCAGGACAAGCCTCCCCATCTCAGCACACACTCACCCACTTCAGTTATCACCACTGCACGGTAGGGCCCTCACCCTGAGTCTAGCCCCAGCCTCTCCCCTGAGCTTCAGCCTGTCCCTCAAATATATCTCTCCTTACCCCTCACAGCTCCTCCTTGAGCTTTCACTCATTCATTTGCTCATTCATTCAAAAAGGTCCTCATTGACTCAAACAGATACTTGTACACTCATGTTCGCAGCAGCATTATTTGCAACGGCCAAAAGGTGGGAGCAACTCAAGAGTCCACTGACACTTAGATAAGCCAAATATGGCATATAAATACAAAGGAATATTGTTCAGCCTTAAAAAGGAAAAAATTCTGACTGCATGCTACAACACGGATGCACCTCGAAACACTATGTTAAGTGAAATAAGCGGAACACGAAAGAATGTCTGTTATACGATGCCACTTACATAAGACGCTGAGAGTAGTCAAATTCAGAGACATGGGAGGTAGAATGGTGGTTGCCAGGTGCTGGCGGAGCAGGGAAAGAGGAGTTACTGAATAAAAAGTTCAGAGTTTCACTTCGGGATGATGGAAACATTCTGGAGATGGTGGTGGTGATGGTTGTACAACAAGGCAAATGTACTTAATGCCACGGAACTGGACCCTTCAAATAGTTAAAATGGTAAATTCTAGGTTGTGTATATTTTACCATTATTTTTAAAAACCTTTGTTATGTGCCTATTATGTGCCAGGGACTCATTCTAGCTGGAGAAGAGAGACAATCAACACATAAGGAAACTGACGCTGTAGGTCAAGCAGTTGATAAGTGCTATGAAGAGAAATAAAGGGAGCAGAGAAGGAGAATGATGGGGAGGGGCTGCTATTTCATACATGGGGTAAGGGACAGCCTCTGTTCTAAGGTGATGCTGGAGCACACACTGGAAGGCAGTTTGGAGTGAGCCACGTGGATGGCTGGGAGGAAGGTGTTCCTGATGGAAAACCAGCAAGTTCAAGGGCCCTGAGGCTGCAGCCAGTGAGACTGGAGCAGAGTGAGCCAGGATCTGTGAGGCGGGGGGGTGGGGGGTGCCGGGGGGGGGGGCGGGGGGGGGGGGGGGGATGCAGCAGCTAGATCATACAATGCTTGTAGGCCAAACTTTGCATTTCATCAGTATAAACTTATTGTGTTTCTTGGATTTCAGACCTCAGACTAACTTAGATGTCATGACTAAGAGCCTGGACTCTGATGTCAGTCTTCCTGTTCACATTCCAGCCCCTGCTTCCCAGATGCAAATCCTTGAGCAACACACTGACCATCTCAGGTGGGGTCAGTGTAGGGGTAGGCAGTCAGGTCATCTGTAAAATGGGATGATGATACCAAGATCGTGTTGGTGTCCTTCATGTAGTAAGCACTCAATTCATGTGAGCTTTTATTATTCTGGCTTGCTTTGATTTTTCCTCTCTCTGGCCCTCAACAGGTGATCAGTTGCCAACTTCTAAGCACCCCTCAGCTGGCCTGGAGGGGCTCCTCACATGGCCACGTATCTCCAGCACTGGGGCCAGATTGCTTGAAGAACAGCTAGGCTCCTGACACGAGACCCCACCTGTGCCCTGCACAGACCCTCTTCCACACACTTCTTCCTTTCTTTGACCATTTACTCCTCTCCCCTTGGTTCCAGGCTTACGTCTCCCAGGCCTCCTGCTCCCAGACAGGACCTGACTGCCTATCCAGCCTGGCATCCCCCCAGGCCAGCTCCTTGCAGAGGTTCTCCCAGCCTGCTCACCTGGCCTTCAGATGCACGTACCTCCACAAAGCCTCACCCATTCATCCATCTACCTTTCTTGTCTTCCACTTTCTGAGTTCAGGCCTGGTGTGTCTTCTCCCTGCCTACTTGGTTTCCCAGGCAGTGCTTCTGTCTCTTCCCTTCAGTTGCACATACCTGTGTGGCTATCATGTCAGTCCTGCTCCGGCTCCGTCCGCTAAAGTCCCTCCAAGTCCCTCCAGAGTGGCCCTAGCCTGGCCCCGAGCATGGCAAACCCACATGGAACATGCACTTTCCAGACTCAGATACAAATTAGAAATGGCAGATTGATCAGTGCTAATGAGGCTTAAAAAACCCAAAAATATAGACCTAGAGATTTAAAAAAAAAAAAAAAAGATGAAGAAGAATCAGCTCTACTTCAAGTGTAAATCTGCTCCACAGAGAGGAGGTCTAGGGGTTTTTACTGATATAGGTCATACTCTGGAAGTGGGGAGGGGGATGTGTCTGTGCTGGGTACCCCGGGGGTGTGAGGTCTAGTTTGGAGGCTCAGCGATGCTGATAGGCAAGTGCCTCTGGCCAGGCAGCTTCCCTGGTGCCAAGACCCCAGTGCCCCCAGTTATCCCTCTGGGTCTTTTTAAAGAGGTCTGCATGACTGCCGGGCAGACTGGGCCAGGAAGCTCCAAGGTTACTCCTCCCTGAGCCAGGGGACTGCAGAGCTGATAGCTGCCAGGCTGAGCCCCAGGCTGGGCGTGTGGGTGGCCACATGCCAGCGGGAGGCCTGCTCTGGGATCTGGGACAGCCCCCAGGGAGCCCTGGGGACAGAAGACAGTGCTCTTCCCACCCAGGAGGCAGCAGCCAGAGGGGCCTAGACAGGCAGAGGGAGCCACTAAAACAGCAAGTGACAGACACAGACAATGGAAGACACTGAGCCGGCTGGGAAGATGCAGCAGAGGCTCTGAAATGTGGGGGAGGGGAGGGAAGCGAGAAAGAAGAGAGCCCAATGCAGCCTCACGGGACCCGGGGGACGGCAAATTGAGGCGGGGGACAACTGACTGCAGAGACTCACTCAGAGTTGGGTGGAACAGTGGCCAGACTGCTCCCCCTCCCTCCCGGCACTGCGGCAGGGCACGGGGGTGATGTCTCCCACCCCGGGGCCCCTCTGTCCTCCTTCTCACAGTCCCCGAGCTTGCTGGAAAGAGAGAAAGAGACAGCAAGACAGGCCAAAGGGGGCCCAGCCACATGGCCTGTGGATGGGTCATTGAATGCACTTAATAGGCCTGCTGCTAATTGGCCTAACGAACAAAATGCACATCTGCTCAGCTCAGAGGCCAGGGAGCCGTGCAGATCTCCACTCTTAAGACCCTGCAGCGAGTCCTGCCATTTCAGGTGAAGGCTTGGTAGAACACACTGGGGTGGGTGGGGGTGATGGGGTCTGGGGGCCAGGAGGCACACAGCCCACCCTGCCAAGCAGCCTCCTACAAGGGCTAAGGGAGGTCCGGGCTATGTCTCTGCTACCACTAACCCATGGGACCACATGCTCGGTGGGCCTGGCAGAAACTGATGGCCCCGCTGCACCGAGGCTCACAGCAGCCATGAGAAATAAGAACAGTGTTGCCCCTAATTTACAGGTTTGAAGACTGAGGTAGAAAGGGGCAACTACACTGCCCAAGCTTAGAGAGCAGGCAGAGCGTGGAGCCAGGGTCTGAAAACAGGCATCTGGGCTCCAGATTCTATGCCCTGGGAGAGAGAAGGAGTTTGTCCTACACATTGTCCATATTTGACTGCTTTAGGGTGTGACTAGAGCACAATCGGAGAAGAGTGTCTGGTTCAAATTTCCGCTCTGATCCACTTCCCAAATGTACAACCTTGAGCAGGTCATGTGACTACTGTGGGCCTGTTTCCTCACCTATAAAACTGAGAAACCAGCGCTGAAGTCCCAGGGTTGAGATGACTAAATGAAACAGGGCACACAATGTGCTCAGAAGGGTGGCTGGCACATCACAGGCACTCAGTAAACGAGAGCCATTTATATTTTATAGGCAGGAGGGCACTGGTGTCAGAGGTTGGGCAGGGGTGTGTGACAGGCAAGGAAGGGGCCCTTGGAAAGACACCCTGCCCACCCCAGAGCCCTCTGGCTGGAGGTCCATCCAGGAGGAGCCACCCCCACCGCGCAGGGTTCCTGGGCCTCTTGCTGCTGCCCCATTTATCCTCGCTCAGCGGAGAGGATGGGCCCATCTGAGAGCTCTCCTGCAGACACCTGCCCTGATGGACCAGGGGAGGGGCTCCAGCAGGACTTCTGGAAGCAGGACCTCACCTGCTTCTACACCCTGTGCTCCCTAGGAAGCCCAGGAGGAGACCCCCAGAGCTGCAGCCCAGCCAGTGTTCACTAGCAACAGTCATGCCCAAGCTATTATTTCATGGCCGAGTATTGGACCCCAGGAGGCTCAGAGACTAGAAAAAGGCAGTCAGTTCAGTCTAAAGCACAGTCTCTAGGGACATTTGTATGTTGAAAGAAGCCCGAAGGAAGAGAACATTGTTTATCAGGAAAGTATATATCAGAATATCAGATATCAGGGGCAGGCAACTATTTTAGTGAGCTTCTGTGTGTGCATGAGTATGTCTGTGTGTGCAGTTGTGGACACGTATGCACGTATGTGCGCATGTATGTGTATGTGTACAGATATATGTGTGTGACTGTGTGTTCGGGTGTCCTTAAGACAAATATCTGCCCATCTAACCAACAACCTCCACTTTAAAAAACATTTTTTTTAAATTTATTTTAATTGGAGGCTAATTACTTTACTGATGTTGAAGCTGAAACTCCAATACTTTGGCCACCTGATGTAAAGAACTGACTCATTAGAAAAGACCCTGATGCTGGGAAAGATTGAGGGCAGGAGGAGAAGGGGACAACAGAGGATGAGATGGTTGGATGGCATCACCAACTCAATGGACATGGGTTTGGGTGGACTCCAGAAGTTGGTGATGGACAGGGAGGCCTGGCATGCTGCGGTTCATGGAGTTGCAAAGAGTCAGACACGACTGAGTGACTGAACTGAACTACTTTACAATATTGTGATGGTTTTTGCCATACATTCACATGAATCAGCCATGGGTGTACATGTGTTCCCCATCCTGAACCCCCCTCCCACCTCCCTCCCCATCCTATCCCTCAGGGTCATCCCAGTGCACCAGCCCCGAGCATCCTGCCTCATGCATCCAACCTGGACTAACAACCTCCACTTTTGAGGCTTTTCCTCAGCCTTCTTCTGTGGCCAGTCTCTGAGCTAAGCTCTGGGGTGACAAAGGACAGAAACCTGGTCCCTGACCCTGGGGAGAAGCCCCCAAGCAGAGGGGGAGGGTCTATAGACAGAGGAGCTGGCTGAGCCACAGGCTTATCCCAGCTGGAGCAGGAGGGAACCGTGCGGGGGCACCGAAGTGTCTCATTTGTAGCCTAGAGAGGGCACAGCCCTGGGGCCTGATGCACGTTGGAGGGACGCTAGAAGTAAACTTGCTGCAGCCTCTGTTCCAGAGAGTGACGTCTTCTACAGCCTGGTTATCACAGGCTAGCCACATGCCGTCTGAGATGCTCCCAAGGGTGGGAAGCTCACCACCTCTCCAGAGAGGGCACTGTGTCCTCAGGCCACTTGAGTGGTCAGGTTATAGTAAACAATCAGATGTCTCCAACCCCCACCCCTTGGCACTGCTTCCTCCTGGGCCTTTAGGCAGCTGAAGGCAGGCACTGTGTTTCCTCAAAGCCTTCTCTTCTAAACCTTTCCATCCCCTTACCAGCCTGAACCCCCTTATCCTAGCGGGGAGCAGGTCATCAAAGGGATTGGTTCTGAGAGCTGACATGCCACCAGGCAATTTGGTCAAAAGACAAGGGCTCACAAAGTCACTCTGGGGTGGCCAACACTTACATTGAGTTTCACGACACAGGTCCAGCATGTGGCCGATGGCTGGACTTTGTCGAAGGGAATGAACCCAAGAATTTTCAAAAAATTCAGGCTAACGTGAATCTCTCTCCCTTCAATTTCTCCATATGTAAGAGCAATACTAATTCAGAGTAACCATCACTACCCATTTAGTAAGCACTTACTATGTGCCAGGCACCATGAAAAGGGCTTTACATGTATCATCTCATTAAATTCTCCCAACAAAGCTAGAGGCAGACATTGTCTATGAAAGAAAAGGAAACTAAATATTTAAAATGGAAAACCAACAAGGAGCTACTCTAGAGTACAGGGAACTCTGCTCGATGTTATGTGGCAGCCTGGATGGGAGGGGGGTTTGGGGGAGAATGCAGGCATGTATACATATGGTTGAATCCCTTTGTTGCCCGCCTGAAATGATCACAATATTGTTAATGGACTATACTCCAATATAAAATAAAAAGTTAAAAAGGAAGCTGAAGCTTATGAGGATTAACTTGCCTATGTTTACTCTAATAGGGAGTGTCTACTTCCAAGTCAGATTTCCTACCAGGCTCAGGAGCAGGCTGATCCAGGTGGGCGCTAAGCATCTTAACCTTGCTGGAGACAATACCACCTTGTCCTTCAGCCTCCTGATCAGAAAAGACAACACAAAGCATCTGGCATTTGGGGTGACAACTGTACCAAGAGGGGTAGGCTGCTGGGAACAGTGATACTGATCACCTGGTGGCCTGTGGGAATCCAGGTACCCATCAGCTAAGACGTCTGGCTGGAGACACCTCGGCCAGCCCGGGGTCCAGCCACTTTTCAGAGAAGGGGATCCTTTAGTGTCCTCCCACTAAAAACAGGTCTCCCAGCGGCGAGGGCCAGACGCAACTAAATCCAGCCCTTGCTCCCTGTCAGCGCAGGAGGGCGGCTCTGGGTGCTCTAAAAACTGGGTTAAAAATGGCTTGGCTGTACCTATCTTATCTGCTTTGCACTGAAAGCCTTCAGCACGTGGCAGGTTTTCACGTAGAATTTTCCTTGCTAATCCCCCTTTGTTAGCTCTGATGCCGACATTGCAATACCAACCTCGTCTGGGTGATTTGAGAGGGATTACAGACCCTCAATCCTTCAGCGTGTGGGAGAAGAATGTTTTCTCAAATCAAATTTTACACAAACCTGTTTTCAAAAATAATCAAAGTGCAAATCCCTCCTCGGGATTGAAGGGTTGGGGAAGACACTTGTCTCTTCAAAATTCAACACGGCAAACGGAAGCTCGTTCTCCTGGAGGGCGAGGGGAAGGTACAGAGCCACCTGGCTGTTTAACGGCATTGACCCTTCTTGTCTTCCAGACTCTCACGCTTACTAAGTGGGGCTCTGTGGATAGGCGGGAGGGTCAGACACTTTGGCATAGGTTGACACTGACCTGTGCTCAGAGGGGTACCATGAGCAAGATGGGGAAGCAATGGGAAAGGTTCAAATTCAAGTTCAATGAACATCTACCAGTAGCCTATGGTGTGCTGTGCAGTGTGCTGGACATTGTGAGTGATGCGATGATGAATAAAGTCTGAGCCTTGCCTTGGGGAAATTACAGTCGAGCAGGGAAGGCACTTATTCATCTAGAGAATCCTGAAATGGGACGGATAGGGGCAAGGGCTCTAACAGAGCAGCAAGGGACAGAGAAAGAAGATAGTTCTGCTCTTGTATAAGGCTTCCTGGAGGCATGGGGGAACATGGATGGGGTTGTGCTTCTTGTGGGCTGGCACCCTGGAGGTCTCAAAGGCTGTCCCATATTAAACAGGAAGCGGGCCAGCGGGCCTCAGGCAGACCCATTCCGGGCCATACTGTCACTAACTGTGTGACACTCAGGTGTCACTACACCATTCTCAGCCTCTGCTTCCATGCTGTGGCATCACACTGCCCTGGCACTCCTTTCTGCCTGGCTTGGTAGAACAGGCCATCTTGAAGGCTCCTTCCAGCTCCTATGTGAGGCTTTATTTAGAAGGTCAGGAAAAGGTAACAAACTATATAAGATGCTGCGGGCCTGCAGGCTTCATCCAAGTTGCTCAGGGCCCGGAGTCTGTGCTGCCTGGAATTGCTCTGGTGGCCATGACTGATCAGCTGGGCCCCAAAGCCACCTCCACTTGCAAATCCTCTTCCCTCTCGCCAGCTCTTCCCACCGCCTCCACTCTCACCAACATCTGGGTTCCTCTGCAAGGTGGCTGCCTGCCCCTCAAGGCTGATCTTTGTCACAGATCAGAGTTGGGTGGTTCCTGAGCCTGGCTAGTTATAGGAGCTGGGCCTTCCTCTCCTGGTCCCCGAGGGAGCTGCAGTGGGATACCTCTGGAGAGCCAAGCAAGGCCCCTGGCTATAAAGGGGCCTTGAAGTCGGATTTCGTCTGGGCTGTAACTAGGTACAGGCAGCAATGTGGCCAAGCCATAAACCCTCTCCTCCCTTGGCTGGCAAGGCCATGCCTGCCACCCACCGAGCCCCCGACAGGCTGTTCCACAGTGAGCAAATCACCCTTATGGGGGCTGATTAAAGATGGATGTGCAGTCCCTAAGGTTACTGGAAGCTCAGGCTGCTCTGAATGGATAACCCTGATATTTTCTTCTTAAGCAATTCTTCTGCTCTTTGATGTTCTGCGGCAGCAAACAATCACATTCGGTTTGGTGCACAAGAAGGGGAGTGGGAGGGCGGAGAGAGGGCTGGGGGAGGGGGAGAGCCAGCCCAGCTCCGTCTGCCCATGCTTTCCGGGCAAATTCGGCCTTACCATTTCATCCCTGGCTGGTCAGGAATGCAGCAAGCTGTGGGTTGTTTTCCACAGCGCCCGAATCACGGGTATACGAGGGAAGTGGTGCCGGTGGTTGGGTTTTATGGCTTTAAATGCAGAACTTCCTGACAGCTTTTTAAAAAAATCCTGTGACTCACTTGTCAATTTCCCTTTGCCAGAATGCCCTGGGGGCTCAGGGGAAGGAACAAGGATGAGCTTTGGAATGGCTGTGTCCGGGAGAGGGGAGAAGGGAAGGAAAAGAGGAAGAGGGAGGACAGAGGGGCCCAGAAGAAGATGGGAAGGAAAAGAGAAGGCACAAAGGAGATGGATGGAGGTGGGAGAGAAGAGCAGAGAATCTAAGAGAAGAAATGGGAAAAAGAAGAATCCATCCTTTATGACACGCAAGAGAGGAGGTGATGATATAGCAAAGTTGTGATGTTGACTGGGAAAGGTCACTTTAACCGAAACTGGGTTAAAATCATGGAAACCTGCTTCAGGGAGCAGGGCAAGTAGTGGAGGCTCAGATCATTTAAACCAGTGGTCCCCACCCCTTTTGGGACCAGGGACTGATTTCATAGAAGACAGTTTTTCCAGGGACCGGGATGAGGGGAATGGTTTTCGGTTGATTCAAGGGCATCACATTGATTGTGTATTTATTTCTATGACTATCGCATCAGCTGTACCTCAGATCATCAGGCATTAGATCCTGGGGGTTGGGGACCCCTGATTCAAACAACTTGTTCCAGGGTTGACCCCCTTCTCTGGGCTCCCCACCCTTCCTTTCTTTCATCCTTTCTTTCCTTCCTACCCCTTCCAAAGAGTAGCCAACCAAACTGTATTCCGATGCAGGGGCTTTTGTAATTTCTCTTCTGTGCACACCCAAATTATAGCCAGTGCCCTGCTCCCCGAAGCCAGGGGCCTTGTCCTGGCAGGTGGGGGAGGAATCAGAACTGGTTCCTGTGATACTGATGGGGGGCAGCGTGTCTGAGGAAAAGCTGAGCCCTTTGGCGGCATTATGGCTACAGTGAATAAATTACACCCATGTTTCTCCTGGCCAGACATCTGGGGAATAGGTGAGTATTTTCAAGTATTCCTTTTTAAGAGTGAAGCAGTAGGTTTCATTATCATATTTTAATTAAAAGGAAAAATCCTATTAAACAATTCCCAATGTATTGGGATTAGCAAAAACCAGCACCTGAGACCCAGTAACTCAGCATGTAGGAACACACTAACCAGACATATTTTCCTCAAAAATTGCCTCTACACCTGCCCTCCCCTCCCAGCCAAGGAAACGGCTTCCAGCAGGCTCGGTCTGTCCATCTGCGGAGGGCCAGGATGGGCATTCCACGCTTTCCTCTCTCTCTAAGGGACATGGTAGGAAGCCGTGTGTGTGCGTGCTAAGTCGCTTCAGTCGTGTCCAACTCTTTGCGACCCTATAGACTGTAGCCCACCAGGCTCCTCTGTCCATGGGATTGTCCAGGCAAGAATACTGGAGTGGGTTGCTGTTCCCTCGTCCAGGGGACCTTCCCAACCCAGGGATCAAACCCAAGTCTCTTAGGCCTCTTGCATCGGCAGGCACATTCTTTACCAGTAGCACCACCTGGTAGGAGCCATGTCTCCCCAAAAAGTGTTGATACCCCCAAAACTTCCTACTCAAAGCACTGCTGGCAAGACACTGGTGTTAGAATGGGATAGTTGTGGGCTTAAAACCCACCGTCCGCACTTCTTAGATGTGTGACTCTAGGCGATTCCTTGATTTTTCCTGAGCTCTAATTTCCTAACTTTAAATGTGAATTTTATATCCTCTCTGTAGGGCTGCTAAAAGGATTAGAACTTACATATGAAAAGAAATTGTGGCTCAGCTGGTTAAAAATCTGCCTGCAATGTGGGAGACCTGGGTTGGATCCCTGAGTTGGAAAGATCCCCTGGAGAAGGGAAAGGCAACCCACTCCAGTATTCTGGCCCGGAGAATTCCATGGACTGTATAGTCCATAGGGTCGCAAAGAGTCAGACACAACTAAGCGACTTTCACTTCATGAAAAGAAATTAGTACAGTGCCTAAGTGGTAGTTAGTAAGTGGATCAGAGCTCGGACTTCCCTGGTGGTCCAGTGGCTAGGACTCTGAGCTTTCAACTCAGGGGGCCTGGGTTCAATCCCTGTTCAGGGAACTAGATCCCTGGCCCCGTATGTCACAACTAGGAGTCTTCACGGTACAACTGAAAAAGATCCTGCATGCCGCAGCTAAGACCCAGTGCAGCCAAATAATAACTTTTTAGAAATATTAAAAAACAAATCGGAGCTGTTATCTATTACCATTATTACTATTACCTATTCTTATTTTATTCATAGACAAGATAGAGGAACCACTTCCAGGAGTTCCTGATAAAACATATCCTGTTTCATGAAAACAGGAGTCTCTTCAATTAACCATTATAGCGGGCGGGTCATACTTCCTCTTGCATCCTGGTCTTTGCACATGACGCTCCCTGAATGGGAACCCACTTTCTACCCCTGTATCCCTACCGCTTTGCCTGGTTAACTCCTGCTTATCCATCAACTCTGGATTTGGAAGTCACTTCCCCGGAGAAGCCTTCCCTGTCGGGCGTGGAGGCCTGCCGCGGTTATACCCAGGTTTCTGGGTCTCTGCAGTTCCAGAGTTTCTCTCAGAGCATCCATAATGTCTGTGTGAGGGTCTGGAAACCTCCTCTGAGACTGTGTGCTCCCTAAGAGCAGGGTCCAAGTCTTAGAGCATCCAGACCTTGAGCATGAGTACAGACCCATGTCACTGTATACAGCAGGTGCTCAAAAACAGATACATGACAGAAATGGAAGAAAATGAGATACAACTAGAGAAAAACGGGGAGGGAAAAATGGCAATGGAAATGACCATTTCACATGTAAACAACTTCGAGATCTCACTAGGATCACATATTAAGATATGGCTTTGCCACCCAAAGGCAATGCAAGGCGGCTGCTCTTACTTTACAGACAGGCTTAAATTTATTTGAATGATTCCCTCCGAATCCTTCAGAGCAAATGCCATGGTTAGGGCTCAAAGCCAGCCTCTGGGTTCTGGTCTGTTCATACACTTTCCCAAAAACTTGAGCATTAATCCCTGGCCCATCTCACCCATCAGAAAACCTTTCTTATTCTGCCTTCAAAATACCTCTTGAATCTGATCACATCTCATCCCCCAAACCAACGTTCATTTCCTCTTACACAGACCTCTCCCCGACGTCTGCCTGTGCCCCTTCCTGGCCTCTGCAAGCAGGCCAGCCCCTGCCTTCTCCTCTGTGTCTGTTTCCCTTTCTTCTCCACCCTCCATTTCCCCCTGCACAGTGCAGGCCCGGAGCTGCAACTCACTGAGACGTGTCACATAAGAGAACCAAGATGAGATCTGTTTCCCGCTGTGTGTGTGTGCGCGCGCGCGCACGAGTGTGTCCATGAACACAGATGTGTTCTGGCTTCAACCAAAAGAATACAAAACCCAGGCACATAGCCATACTTTTATCAAAAGCTTATTTATTCCACCCCTACTTTATTTTTTATAATAGAGAGAGGGAAATATACACATTGAATTCTGTAGCTAATCAGGTTAGAACCACTCCAACTGGCAAGATGAGATTGTCTGTTTCCAGTCGGGGCGAGGCCGCATCTCAGTCCCTCCTGCCATCCTGCCAAGTAATTCTGGTCTGATCGGATGCCAGGACTGGGAGCTGGTTGACCCAAGGGTCCCGAATAGAGATCACTTGTGACATAGATGGCTAAGTGCCACCTTCTTTCCCAACCCTAACAATGGAGGCTGATCACTCCGAAGGCTGCAGGGCTGCTGGGGAGGGGGCAATCCTAGTCTCAGCTCTTTATCTTTCAAGTCTAATTTCAGCATCCTCTGCGAGCACATTAGTGCGAGAATGCCTCTTACAGTTAGTTGTCTGCATCCAAGACAAGCCTATAATGACCTCCCTGGTGTCTCACGCACGCGTACACTCAGCCCCCCAAGCAGACACCCACTCTGCCTCTTCACACAGCTGTCGGTGACTGCGGCAGCCTTCCCATGTGACCCGGCCGGTGGGGACCGATGTGGAAGCTTTTTAATTGTCTAGGGAGGAAAGGAGGGGGTCGGGTCAGCATCAGCTCCAGAGTGACAGCCCAGAACCTCCTCCAGCTCCCAGATGGGAGGGTCCTGACTCAGAAGAGAGACACGGACTTGGAAGAGAGAGCGGAGACTGAGACTGGGGGCGATGGCAGCAGCATCACTGATTGCTGATTCCTGCCCCAGGAAGCAGAGGGAACTGAGGCCGAGGGTGTGACCCTGCACTGCCATCAGCCCTCTGCCTCACTCCAGGGCGTGCTACCCCCGCCCCCACTGGAACACAGGGGAAGGAAGCAAGCAATGACGCTTATAATTCACAGCTCAGCCCTTCACGTGCCCTGAAGAGACATAATTGCGTCCATTTTACCAATGAGGTAAACTGAGGCTCGAGAGCCTGATGTTTTGTAGCTGGTAAGTAGAAGAACTAGGATTCCAGCTCATGTCTTTGGCCACCCAGCCGGTGCTCTTCTGCCACACCAGCCTGCCTCTCTCTCTCCAGCCTGCCTCTCTCTCCCCAGCAGCTTTCCCCACTCCCCCAGTCCCTCCTCTGCACCTCCCACTGTGTTCATTTCCACCTCTCACTTAGCCCTTGCAATCACCCTTGAGCTGTTTCTGGTTTGTAAACCCCAGTCTCAACCCCACTGGATCATAAGCTCCTAAAAGGCAGAAACTGTGGACTCAGGATCCTGTTGTATCTGAGTCTTAGGATGCTCTGGACACCATAGTGCTGTTCACTAAGCAGATTCTGGGCTTTATAAACAGCTATCAGGTAAGGCTCATGGTGCCTGCCAGAGCGAACCAGGGCCAGCACACGCACATGTCAGGGAGGACATCAACCAGATTCTGCCCTTATTTCCCAGGCCATCCCACTCCCAGCCTGGCATCAGGAGAGCACGTGGGCAAGGCACACACTGGCAGGGCTTGGCTGATTCCTGGTGGGTGGGGACCTGGGACACTATGTAACCTTTCTGACTTACGGTTCACTGGGAGCAAGCATCCTGACTTAACAGGGAGGTGATAAGGATAAAGAGCAATGTGTTTAAAGCTGGGGGAATGGGGACTTCCCTGGTGATCCAGTGGCTAAGACTTTGCGCTCCCAATGCAGGGGGCTCCGAGTTCGATCCCTGGTCAGGGAGCTGACCAGGAACTGACCTAAGACTCAGATACGACAGGATCCCAAGTCCATGGTTTCTGCCTTTTAGGAGCTTATGATCCAGTGGGGTTGAGAGTGGGGCTTACAAACCAGAAACAGCTCAAGGGCTGTTTCTTGATGCCAAGGGCTGAGAGGTAGAAATGAACACAGATGGTAAAATTTCAGTAATTGTTAAAACTGGGTGATGGGCATAAGGGCATTCATTGGCTAACCTCTATACTTCTGTGTATATTTGAAAATTTTTTCATAATTACAATACCCCAAAAAGGCAAAAATAATACATGTAAGGAAAAAGGTGATGATGCTAAAAGCATCGAGGACTTTGTTCTGGCACATGCGTGATACTTGCGTGCTCGTGATCGACTCTCTGAGACACAATGGATGGTAGCCCACCAGGCTCCTCTGTCCCTGGGATTTTCCAGGCAAGAATACTGGAGTGAGTTGCCATTTCCTCCTCCAGGGGATCTTCCCCACCCAGGGATCAAACCTGCGTCTCCTGTATCTCCTGCATCGGCAGGCAGATTCTTTACAACTGAACCACCTGGGAAGCCCCGCACATGCAAAGTGCTCACTAAATCATTTTCCGTTTTGCATTTCTCCTTTTCCATGCTCCCCAGAGACCGAGCTTCCTTCCCTTAGGAGAAAGCCCACCTTTGACAGCCCCCAGTAGCAGAAAACAAACAAGAAGTAGCTGAGCTCTGTTAAGTACAGAAATCCCACCTCAGTTGTCACTGACTGAAGCCAGGGGACTCCTCCAGGGCTCCAAGCTACTGGCTGCCATTCACTAGGCACTTTATTTACAAGCTAGCCCCTGTGCTAAGCTCTGAAAGTGCATCCTCTCTTTAATCCCCCCCAGTCCCCAGTGGGTGAACAGTATAACTATCTCCATCTGTCCAGCTCTGAGCTCTCTTTCTCCTTTGGTCTTCCCTGAGCTCTGGAACTGTCTACGAGAATCTGCATTTTTATACAAATCAGTGCACAAGCCTTGCCCCCACTGGCCACAGTCCCTGGGTACAGTCTGGGGGACAAACTCGAGAACAATCTGGCCCCCAAGCCAAGGTATCTGGTGGGACCCCAGGTTCACAAGGTCACACGGCGGCTGCTGGGAGAGCAGGAGCACCACGGCACCGGGTGGTGGTTTGGAAAGGAGTGACCCTGAGACAAGGAGGGCTGTGAGCCTGCGGATGGGAAGGAGTACCTGGGGGCCACGGCCGTGGTGGTCCAGAACTGGTTCTGCAGGTCCTGCTTCCTTTGTGGGCCAAGGGGTCATCATGATCCCAGGTCTTGCTGCTGCTAGGATGAGGCCATCAGAGTGGAGGGGCCGCGAAACACCCATCCTGCCAGTGGCAACGCCCCTCCTGTTCTCGGATTCCGTCTTCCTCCTTCCACCTCCAGCTCTCTGTCTAGAACGCTCTTCCCGGCCCTGGCTGCCAGAGCCACTCTGTGTTCTGGCAGCTTAGGAAGTGTACCCTCCTCCAGGGTGCCCTTGAGGAGCAATGGGAGGACAAGGCAGGACAGCTCTCCCAGCCTTGCTCTCCAGAAACACAAAACTCCTCTGATTTGCCTGTGCTAAACTCTCCACTCAACCCTTAACCCTCAACCTGCAGGGATTTCAGACTTCACTTCTGGTGGGCTTGTTGCCTACTTCTGAGTCCAAATGTACCCACCCTGTGTGCTCTTTATATCTGCTTGTTTCCAAATAGTTCTCTTTGAAGATTTTATGGGGGCTAGTTTAAGACTGAGAGAGAAAGGGTGACTTCATACGGAAGCTTGTAGACTTAGGGATCTTCTAGCCTCTAGAGGTGGGACAAGCTGAAAATACGGTTTCTGAAAGGGTTGAGCTCACTTCATGGATGTCAGATGATGATGGATAATTGAAGAAGACCAAGTATCTGATCTTGTGTATGTGATTGTGAGTTTGTGCGTGTCTGTGGTGGGGGAGTACATCCCATCAGCCCCAATAAATATTCCCACGTCTTTAGCTTGGTCCATGTTCCTATTCTTTGAGGCTAGTATGGGGAGGAAAATTCAAGGCTGATCCCTTAAAGACTTCTGCAAGTTTTCCTTTTAATTGTCCAGAGGGTGAGGATTCTTCTCTGTAGCCTTTTACTCATCCAAGAAAAGTTGCTGAATCACCTGCCTAGTTTATAGTGAGTTGGGTGGCCCAGCCTAAGCCTCTGGGCTGACTCAGATGTTCACTGTCTGATGGCGTCCCCACTCCATAGAAACAAATGCTTGGGTGGCCATCCATACACCTGCCAACACCAACATTCATCACCCTGGCAGTAGGCTCAGAGACCCTGAAGACCTCAGTTCCTGTGATCCTCCCCTTGTCCCGTGGCATAATATGGACAACTGTATTTTGCATTCCACAGGTGAGGAAAATGGTTTGAAAAGTAGCAAGGCTAGTCTACAGGCAGAAGGTGGGCAAATGACAGAGTGAAATGTTATATACAAACCTGTGTAGATGGGCGGTGTGGAGAGCTGGGCTATGATACTAATGTTGGGGTAGAGCTTTTGAACCGTGGTGCTGGAGAAGACTCTTGAGAGTCCCTTGCAAGGAGATCAAACCAGTCAATCCTAAAGAAATCAACCCTGTATATTCATTGGAAGGACTGATGCTGAGGCTGAAGCTCCAATACTTTGGTCACCTGATGTGAAGAACCAGCTCATTGGAAAAGACCTTGATGCTGCGCAAGATTGAGGGGAGGAGGAGTAGGGAGCGACAGAGAATGAGATGGTTGGATGGCATCACTGACTCAGTGCACATAAAGTTGAGCATACTCCAGGAGATAAGGAGGACAGGAAAGCCTGGCATGCTGCCATCCATGGGATCACGAAGAGTTGGACATGACTTACCAACTGAACAACAAAGAGGCTGATTGGACACCTGCCTGGTTCTCCCAGTTCCTACCCAAAGAACTTTCCTTTCCTCTGGGTCACAGCTCTTCAAGGAAGTCTGCAAAGACAGACCCAGGTGGGGGCCCATGGTCATATCCTAGGCTCAGGTCACACAGTCCTTCTGAATCCTCGCCTTGCATGCTTCTTCTCTTCTAAGAGAAATATATTTGGCAGTCACATCTCCCACATCTTGCAAGTTTCCCGTACAAGATGCAAAGCCTCCTCTTGGGAAAAAAGGAGGTGATTTTAGAATCCCAAAGTACCAGGCATCATCCTTTATTTATTTTAATTAATTTATTTTTGCCTGCCCTAGGTCTTTGTTGCTGTGTGAGGGCTTTCTCTGGTTGTGGCGAGTGGGGGCTACTCTAATTGCGGCGTGGGGGCTTCTCACTGTGGTGCCTTCTCTTGTTGCAGCTCGAGGACTCCAGGGGTTGCGGCACATGGGCCTGGTTGCCCCGTGCATGTGGATCGAACCTGTGTCCCCTGCATTGGCAGATGGATTCTTAATGACTGAATCACCAGGGAACCCCTGACCCTCACTTGAAAGTCCTGTGTGGAGAAGAGTTTTCCAGGGCCTGCCTCATTCCCCAGGTGCTGCTCACTTATCCTGGGCACAGAGGTGAGCACAGATAAGCGTAGACTATGGCTCCCAGGAGTTTCTAGCTCCAGCCAGGGCTCCAAAGATGCTTATCCTTCACTGCACATTCACGCGTACGTGCTCACACCCAAAAGACTCCCTCCAGACCGCTTTCCTTCCTCAAATTGAGCCCATTTAGAAAGTTTTCTTTCCTCTCCCCACTGAAGACATCCATCACTTTCCCCAGCAGAGGCGAGACGGCCACGACTCCTTCCCCGGGTTTATTAAATCCGCTCAAGAGCCTATTTGTAGCTGTCACAGGGAAGCCGAGGGGGAGGCTGGGAGCGCTCTCAGCCGTGCAGCCGGCATCACAACCTCTGGGTCGGGGATCACCCTACATATGTTTCTGCGTAACAGGCAGAGCTAAAGGGGCACCGCAAGGTCTAATGTGCTTGACACTGGGGATTATGGTGGGGGGAGGGGGTTAAGGAAACTCAGCTAGGGCTGGCTGGTCAAGGATGGAGCCCACCCAGAAGGTCACCCACCTCCTACGCACTGGACCCCACCACAAACGGCACAGTGAAGAGCAAATACACTGCCTCCCTGTCCCAGACCCCAAGCAGCCACTTCGGTGTCACAGATGGGAGCTGGGAGCACGAGGTGTGGGGACCATCATGCCCCCATGCGGGCTGTCCTGGCTTAGACAGACAGGAACATGGCCTGAGAGATCCTGCCACTTGGTGGTCCACCTTGGAGCATGGAAGCACTTTTCACAAAGTCTGCAGGGCTCATCTGGCCCAAGGAAGGAGTTTAGGAGACAGCGGCCACAGCCCCAAAGGACCTCAAAGGACCCAGATGCCCTAGAAACTCTGTCCCCGACTTGATGACTGGGGACAATGAGTGACAGAGACAGGAGGGGTTTGCTTGGGGTCCCCCACCTACCCACCCAATAGCACCCACCGTTCCACCTACTGGGACCCAGGGTCCCTTCTGTGCCCCTTTATTGGAGGACAAGGACAACTGAGGCTAATCTCCTCCTCCCCACCATGTGATGTAAAGGGGGTGGGAAGAGAAATTCCTGGGAGGATTGGGACTGAGATTAGGAGAGTCAAGCTTCTTGAGTAATTTCTTTTTGCTTATGAACTATCTCTAATGTACAGAAGAGCATCAAGAATTATATAACCCATATCTGTGTACCCACTACCCAGTATTAACAAATCCTAATAACTTGAGCGATTTCTATTTTCAAATATGGTATTAGCTGCTATATGGTTAGCTGAATTTTTATAGCTCTATTCAAATGTAAAATAATTGTATTCTTTTTAATAAAGGCATTTCATTAAATACATAACCAGGATTTAATTTTTAGACCCTGGAAGACTTCATTTAAAAAGTCAAAATGAGGGGTGGGGAAAGCTCCCTGTGAGACCAGGGTCCTGATTTTTTTTTGCTATTGTTGTTGGAAAGACAGTCTCTGAGGCTGTGGTCCAGCATGACTGAAAGGGAGGGAAGTTGTAACAGATTCCCCAGACTCTGGAGAGGTGGAACCTGAGAGAAATGCTTTCTTTTGAGCTTTTAAGGTGGACCCCCACCCATCAGCATGACTGATGACCAACGAGGATTTGAGAGAAAGGGAGATGGGGTAGAAAGTCCAATCTTGGGGGAGCTCCGCCAGGTTCCCTGTCCTGCCCAGACTCCCTCCTCTTCCCTTACTGCCCCGCATTACACTCCTCAGCACCCCCTCTCGCAGGCTGTGCTCCTGGCTGTGTGCATGCATGCGAAGTCGCTTCAGCCTCGTCTGACTCTGTGCGACCCTATGGGCCATAACCCGCAGGCTCTCCTGTCCATGGGATTCTCCAGGCAAGAACACTAGAGCCGGTTGCTGTGCCCTCCTCCGGGGATCTTCCCAACCCAGGGATCCAACCTGTGTCTCTTGAATCTCCTGCACTGGCAGGCGGGTTCTAATTTCACCACTAGCCCCACCTGGGAGGCCTGTGCTCCTGGCTGCTGCCAGCTGCTTCTCACCTGACAGCCCTTATTTAGCATCTAACCTGTGCACCTGTCAAGGTGCCCACACGTCATTAACTGCAGGTGCTGGGGACACTCATACGGGCTCAGAGAGTCTATTCTGTGCCTCTCTTCCCAACTCCTCATTCAGTGATATCATTGGTAGCTTGCAACTGGCCACCATAGGGGTATCTAACTTGTGAAAACCAAGCTGGAAACACTACACACTGGGGCTTCTCCTCTCCCTGAGAGCTGGTTGTTCACCATTTGCCAGTTCACCAGTGGTATTAACTGGTCCAAGGATACTTGCTTTCAAAGGTTTCTCCTAGACAAGAAAAACATCCCATAGCCAAAGGAATGAATCACAAATTTTCATATATGAGAGAGGCGTTTTACCTCAGCAAAGCATCCATGGCTTAGCATTTTGTGGCTAGACAGGTCCCTAGAAGTTATCTTGTCCAAGCCTCTCACGCTAGGAAACAAAATGAAATCCAGAGAGGCAGTGTGACTTGCCCAAGGTCACAAAGCTCACTAACGTCACAGATGGTCTTACAATGCGCAGTATCCTTTCCGAAGACATTTTACATCATATCCGATGCCTCATCCCTAGCCTGTTCTGCTGCTGGAGATAAGGATGAAGTTCCCTGAGGGAGAACCCAAGAGGCATCAGCAAAGCCACCAAGACGGGAATGACGGGGCACTGAGTGCTTCCTCTCCCTTTGGCCTCTCTCTGCTTCCCAGGAAAGGGCCAGTAGGCGCTCAGCAAACTCCTGAATGGACTGAGGCTAACACGGCAGGTGGGCAGTGTCGAGCAGGGGTCCACTCCCCAGACTGAGGTGTGAGCCAAGAGGCAGAGGGACGTGAGGAAGACGGGAGCAAGCAAACCGGTGCCTCCCCGGGTTTTCATGTCATTAGGGTGTGAGCATGGTGCCCAGGACTAAGAAAGAGGCAGATGCTTAGATAAAAAGAGAGAGGGGGGGAGAAAGAAAGGGAATGGTTACAGGAGGGGGACCGGGAGGACAACTGAAGAAAGGGGGGCGGAGATGGGGAGAGGAGAGCCCTCTGGCTGGTACTGGGTTGGCCACAAAGTTCACTCAGGTTTTTCTCTAAGACGATGATGTTATGGGAAAAACCTGAATGAACTGTGTGGCCAACCCCATAGAAAGCAAAGACAAGGCAGGGTCCTGAGAGAGCAAACCAGAGCAGAGAAGGTGGAGGAGGATGGAGCGAGAGAGGCTGAGGGAGTCCCAGAGAGAAAGAGGGAGTAAGGGGGCCTTGTACCCAAAGATCCTTTCTTGATCTGGCCTCTCCTTGGACGCCCTCCCCTCCCTCACGGCAGCTCGGGTGGCCCTGTGCCCTAGTGGCCTGCCTGTTGGGGCTTCCAGTCCAGCGGTCCACGCACAAGCTCAGAGAGGTGCCCTGACAGTTGCCGGGGCCCAGAAGCATCCCAGAAGGCCATGCCACCCTCACCCCATCCCCAGCCCTCTGCACCCCTCTCCCGCCAGCACCATCTGTGCCCAGCTTCATACCCTCGCCCTCTGCAGCAGGAGCCGCAGTGACCTGGAAAACTGGAGGGCTGGTTTTCTGCCCAGCTGTGTGTCCCTGGGGTGAATTAGTTCCACACCGGAAACCGAGGGGAAGGATGGGGTGGGGTGTGAGGGGGTGCTCCTGGGCTCCCCCAAGGGGCAGGCTCAAGGCTGAGTTGGCAGCCACGGCCCAAGCCCCAGAGCCCTTCCTGAAGAGGACAGAGCCCAGAGTGGGACAGGCCTCCCTGTGGCTCACCTCAGCTGGCCTCCTGTCACTCAGAAGCTGAGCTCAATTCCTTGCATGTCAGAAGAAATAAAATGTGAGCAAGGAAGAGAAGAAAGGACGATGGGGGGAGCAAAGGACATGGGGGACAATGAGGGGAGTGAGGGAGGCGGGATGGGCTCTGGAGTCAGCAGACACTGGGTGTGTGTCCTTATCTCTGGTCACAGCGTGACCCAGGTGTGACTCACTTCTCTGCAGGATGGGGACAATGGTGACCCCTGGCTGGGGGTTGCGTGGAGTGAGAGAGAAATGACACACAACACAGGCCTGGGGCAGACTCACTCCCAGGAGCTGCTCAATAAAAAGGTCTCGCCCCTGCTGTCTGGCTCCTTCCAGGCTTGGACAATCCCAGACGGGTAAAACCTCTGCAAAGTCAAAGGTCTGGTGGTTCCCGGGAAGGTGAGCTGCCAGGGAGAGCGAACCAACCAAGGTGGGGAACATAAGAGTCCACAGGCTCAGACTTGAGCTGGCAGCAGAACAAGGAACAACAGCAAATTCTTCAGCATTTTCTCAGGCCGGGAACTGTGATCGTGCTTTACTTATATCAACTCAGCTGAACACCCAAAGGAGAAGTCTTTCCCTTAAAGTCCATCTCTCGCCCCAGATAGGCCCCCCAGCTCCACCTGTCACATTTCCAGATACAAAAGGTTCACACCATCACATCTTTGACCCACCGTCACCTTCGGTCTCTGGGCCTGGCTCCCCGGCCCACTACAGCCCCCACCCCCCCACCCAGAGGTCAGACTTGGGTTCCCTCCTCACTGATCTCCCTGCTCACAACTGGCTCCCCTTGAACTAAGCGTTCACAGTGTTGTGAGCATAATTGTTTCAAACACACCACTGGCTAAAAAAAAACCTTCCCAATGCCTCCTGAATAATGGATGAGTTACTTGGTCCCAAGTTTGCCCCAATCTACTTTTCTGGACCTATCTCCTAGTTCTTACACTCTCATCCTACCCCAAAGTCCCAGGGAGCTCTCACCTTGAGACTTTTGTCCCCTCCATGACCCTGAGCCTACAAAGTCCTTCCTCCTTCCTCCCTCTGAAATACAGCCCTTCCAAGCACTGTCCCTTGGGAAACCTTTTAGATCAGTGGTCCCCAACCTTTTTGGCACCAGGGACCAGTTTCACGAAAGACAATTTTTCTGTGGATGGGGGGATGGTTTCAGTTTTGCCTGCCACTGCTTACCTCCTGCTGTGCAGCCTGGTTCCTAACAGGCCACAGACTGGACCAGTACTGGTTTGTGGCGCTGGGGGGAGGTGGGGACCCTTGTTTTAGATGGTCTCTTGCCAGAGTCACTTGCTTGGCTCATCCTGTCCTTCCTTTGGTTGGCAGGACATCCTGGAAATGGTGCTGATGAGCGGTTTGTGCCTCTAACCAGGCAAGGTAATAAATCCTCTCTGTGTCTCAGTTTCCTGATTTGAGAAATCAGGGAATGGATGACATCAGGGGTCCCTGGAGATAGCTCTCTCTGGCATCATCTGGAAAATTCCAGAAAGCCCAGATTTCCAGGCCTCACCCTGGGCCTTCAGAGTCTGGATCTGTAGGGTGGGACCCAGGAATCTGAGAACACTTCCCAGATGATTCTGACTCGCAGCCAGTTTGGGGAGTCCCTGAACTAGAGAACCTGTAAATGTGGATTGGTTAAGTATAGATAGCTCTTGCAGATTACACATGCAAGAGTATGGGACCCGTGTCTTTACTGCAGGCTCACAAGGCTTAGGTGTGGAATTCAGATGTTCAATAAATGTTAGTTGAACAAATGAATAATGCCCTGAAGAGAAGCGACTGTAACTCTTTATAAACCCTCCCCTCCAGTTTCTTTAGGATAATTAGGTAGAAAGCCAGAAAGGATCATACGGAATCTCATGCAAAGGGGCTGCTGGGCCTCTGATAGCCTGAACATACACCTAAAGGAAGGTCATGGCACTGAAATGTGCATCAGAAGCTGTCCTCAGAGCCGGTCTGAATCACCCTGTGTAAAGTGTGTGTGTGTGTGTGTGTGTGTGTGTCTGTGTGTGTCTGTGTGTGTGTGTGTGTGTCTGTGTGTGTGTGTCTGTGTGTGTGTGTGTCTGTGTGTGTCTGTGTGTGTGTGTGTCTGTGTGTATGTGTCTGTGTGTGTGTCTGTGTGTGTCTGTGTGTGTGTGTGTCTGTGTGTGTGTGTCTGTGTGTGTGTGTGTGTCTGTGTGTCTGTGTGTGTGTGTGTCTGTGTGTCTGTGTGTGTCTGTGTGTGTGTCTGTGTCTGTGTGTGTGTCTGTGTCTGTGTGTGTCTGTGTCTGTGTGTGTGTGTGTGTGTGTGGTGTGTGTGGTGTGTGTGGTATATGTGTGTGTGTTGGGGGGGGTTGTGGGGGGGGTGGTGGGGATGAGGCTTGGGGTTCCAGGTGGATGGCCTG
>NW_024070201.1:27535983-27671852 GCF_014754425.2 Oryx dammah
CCCAGCTTCCCACTGTGACTATAGTCAGGGGCTGGAACCCCAAGGGAACCTGCAGTGTGGGCTCACAGTGGCTTCTCTACATCAGCCCAGACTGGCCCCAAGAAAGTCCAGGCAGTGAGGAGTCCCCAGGGGCCTCCAGGGCATGAGCAGGAATGTCTCCAGTGGGTGGGTGAGGGTGAGGGACCCTAGAGGTCAACCCCATGACTGTAGGCAAACAGAAACAGCCTAGTGGGTCACACCCCAGAATTCCAGGGTGCGGATGAAGGCCACATTTGGATCAAAGCCTCAGTCCAAAGTGCTTTGCTATCGCAGCCTGTCCCAGCTGCCACTGTCCACAGCTGCCGGCCTAGTGTCCCACGGCTCTGGCCTCAGCCCAGGGAGGGGACCAGGAGGAGAAACGGATGATGCGACCCTGGCAGAGGCTGCAGCAGCAGCACATCTGTCCCGTGGCCCCCATTCACCCTGCTCCAAAGCTCATGGATTCTTTGCCCAGCCGCCTGAGCCTGCATTGCACTTGAGCAAAGGGAGAAGAATTGGACCCTTAAACTGTTGCTGTCCCTCAGAGTTTCAAAGTGCTCTCTCGACATGATCTGGCTTTAGAGTCACAGCATCCCTTCAAGGCTGATGTTCTCATTCCCTCACGTGGCCCAGAGAGTCACCAGGGACACCAGCATCTACACCGTGTGCCAGCGTGGTTATCACCACCTCTTATCACCCAGGGCAGCCCAGGCTTGCCCCTGTCTGTCTTCAGAGTAGTTCCTCTAAACCAGCAAGACCTGGGCTTCTGGCTCTGGTGCCTCCTTGAATCTCCTTCCTCACCAGAGCTCTCATATTATAAGGCTGAACGTGAACCCTTGGACCGGGGTGGACTTCAGCAGGGAAGCCCCCGACTTTGAAACAGATACTCAGTGGGGTGTTGTTTTCGGGGATACAGCATTGGTGGGATTAGTCTTAGGTATGCTGTCTACTGAGGTCTTCCTCTCAGTTATCAGAGGTCACCTGGGCTGCGGAAATGTAACTAGAGACTGCCATGAGGTCACTCCTGGGCCATGGAAGGCAGCCGTGCCGATCCCCTTAGAAAAGGACCAGGAGATGGAGCAGGAACACATGCCCACTCCTCCAGAGTTCCTGCCCCACCACTGCCATCCGCTCCCAGCCCCTCCCTCCTCATTGGTGACTGAGGGCATGGGCGAGGAGGCCCCTGAGGCTCCTCGAGCTCCACTGCGCTCCCATTACAGCAGAAATGCTCACACTCACGGCAGCCATGGCTCTGGTCTCACCCAGGGTGGCTAGACGAGGTGGTGGAGAGATGGGGACCCCCGCAAGTCTGAACCTACATGCTCTGCTTCAGAATACCGTGAGACCCTTGCTTTTCCCTCCAGAAGCATCTGGATTAGCAGATGGACTAGGACAGTCATAAAATACTGTCACGTTTATAACCCGCGTGCTGGGGAGGTGGTAGGAAGCAGGGTGTTCACTTGTTACCATTCCCCCAGCCCCACTGAAGGCACAAACGGATTCAGGACATCTTTTCACAGCCACAGGAAGCATGGGGCCATTTTTCCTACCATGATGCTTCTCCTTCTTGCTCCATTTTTTTGCTTCAGTATGATTTTTCTTTTTCTCTCTCCAACACTAGCCTACACCCTGGTTCTTTAGAGTTCAGTGTCTAGCTTTGCTTAACTCTGGGGTACTAACGTATGACCCTGGCATCTAAATGGTGATGGGAGAAGAAATGCATACAGGTGGAGCTGTTGCTTCCCTATGGCACCCCACCTCTGCCACTGCTTGGGACAATTAGCCAGCTCCCTGGCCTTGCTGGAAAGTTTTGAATTACCCAAACTAGAAGCAGGGTTTCCCCCATTCACTCAGGTCCCCTGCCAGGGCTGTCTGGGGACAAGTGGCCAGTTCGCACACAAAATCTACAATCCTGAAGTCATCAGCTATACAGGAAACTACAGTCACCTTTCTTGTGATTTCTCCCCAGCCACTAAGTGAATCCAATATTCTGGCTTAGTACTTGAGATGATCTCCATGGAGACCATCACTGATCCTTGGTCAAGCCTGATAAGAGAATGCCTTCTGGAAGGCTGGACACAGAGCTCTCTAGAAGAGATTCCTGCTCCCTCTCCCTCAGCTCACTCATCTATCAGTTGGCCTAAATCGGCCTTATCTCATTTCATCCTCACCTCCCCAAAGATTCCCTGGCTTGCTTGTAAGCCAGATAAAGATTTAAGAGAACCCTGATATTGGCAAGATTTAGAGAAATTGCAGATGTGGAGAAATTGCAACCTTCATATACTGCTGGTGGGATGTAAATACCAGCCACTTTGGGAAACAGTCTGGCAGTTCCTCAAATGGCTAAACATCAAGTTGCCATTGATCTAGCAATTCCGATCCTGGGTAGATACCCAAAAGAAATGAAAACATATGTCTACACAAAAACCTATACAGGAATGTTTATAGCTACATTATTCATGATAGCCAAAAAGATGGAAACAGCCCAAATGTCCATTAACTGATGAATAAATAATATGTAGTATATCCACGTAAGGGAATATTATTCAGCAATAAAAAGGAATGAAGTATTGACACATATTACTATGTGGATGAATCTTGAAAGCATTATATTAAGTGAAAGAAGCCACTCACAAAAGGCCATATATTACAGGATTCCATTTACATGAAATTTCCAAAACAGGCAAACCCATAGAGATAGAAAATAAATTGCTTGCTGCTTAGGGCTTGGGGATATTGGGGGGCGGTTGGGGTGCTGTCTAAAGTGGCAGGGCTTTCTTTTCAAGATGATGAAAATGTTCTCAAATTGTAGTCACAGCTGTACATATCTGTGAACATACTAAAAGCCGTGTATTGAATCCACTCATTGAACCATGTATTTTCAATGGTTTTGAATTGTGAAGTATGTGTATCATATCTCAATAAAGCTGGTATAAAAAAAAATTAGAACATCCAACTGGAACCAGGAGGCATCGGCTGACATTCTGGATACTCCACTAGTTTGCTCTATGACCCTGGGAAAGCCCTTGACTTCTCTGAGCCCCAGTGGCCCATCCACGAGACAGGAGAGACAAATGCCTACCTCTGAGGAGCATCAGCAGGAATCAGGGGATGGCAGGTACACTGGCAAGTGGAACAGGAACAGAGGCATTATTTAAATGGGCAAGATTTACTGCCAAGCTGTCACTGCTCGAGGAAGCTGCTGTGTCCTTGAGTAACGAGCTCTGAGTCCTGCAGAACATTAAGTTGCAGGGCACCTTAGAGAGCCATCAGGAACACAGCTAGGTCGGTCCTGTTCTTGTCCAAGTGTGCATGCCCCCCACCATCACCGTCCACAAATGTTTATCTGAAGCTTGGGTTGGGGGGGGAGGTACTGAGCCCGGGGGTGGGGTGGGGGGAGAAGAAGCGGCAGGAAGGAATGGCAATGCTTTTCTTAGGGTACTCTGGGGGGCCACCTGGAAGAGTATTTCTTCCCATTTCAATCCCAGGATGTAAAATATAGAATTAGAAGCAACAAGCTCCCTGAAAGAGAAAACTCTCCTCCCATGTTTGCCTCCCAGCCCCAGTGCCAGGTGTCCAGATGTTGTGACAGCTGCCAGCACTCCCTCCCTCCAAACCCTAAGTGCACAGCCCAGGGCTGAGCTGTGACGTGAGCCTTCCTACCACCCCTGCACCCAGCTCCAGGCCTGAAGTCCCAGCTGCCATCTTGACATCCTGATACTGGGGTCCATTTGTAGTGGGGAGCCACTCCTGCTGGGGCCTGTGTATCAAAGGGATCTGAGTGTACCCTAGTTTAGAACAGTGGTAAATTCAATGTAGAGGCAGAAGACAGCTGGCTACTTCAGGGTTTGAATTCTGGGGCAGCAGCATATAATAATGATAATGATCATACTAACAAAAAATAATAATAAATAGTTTCTATTTTATTATAGGCTTAGACTTCCAGGTATTACAATTCAGTACTTACAAGAAACCTATGAGGGGCATATTATCATCTTCATTTTATAGATGAGGAAAGTGAGGCTCAGAGAGGTTAAGAATCTTGCCCAAACTCACACAGCTAGCAAACAGTAAACACAGGATTTAAAACTAGGTCTGTTTGATGCAAAATCGGTAGGAAAGTCTAATCCATACCCTAGGCCCTTCAGGTCTTCTACCAGGAGCCCAGTGACAGAAAGCTCAGGGGTTCTGAAAGCCATTGCTCTCTGGAGGGCCATCTCAGCTCTGTCTCAGCCCCTGCACGAGTTGGGTCCAATCTCAAACCACATTTGTCAAATGCCAAGAGGGGATTTTTGTTTAATGGATGTAGACACTGGGGAGCGGAGGCTGGAAGGCAAACCTGGATTCAGCAGGAGCCTGGCCCGCCCCCCAGGCCTGTCCCTCAGTTCCCTGTGTCACACCTGCTGAGACTGCCTTGGCCTCTCCCAATCTGGTGTCCTGGGTTAGCCCTTCTGAGACTCAATTTTTCATCTATAAAAGGGGAAGAAAAATAACACCTTACTGAGTGGACCTCAGCTCTGATCCAGGTGCTGGGTCAGAGCAGGCAGTGTGCTGTGGGACCACAGTACAGGGCAGAGGTGCCCGTTATCTCAGAAGACTGATCGCACTCTTCAGAACAGGGTCGGGGTCCAGAGTAAGGCAGGGCTAGATCCCAATCCTGGCTCCACACTTAGTGGTGTTGCCTTCAACAAGTAACTTAGCTCTTCTCGGCCTCAGTTTACTCAGCTGTAAAATGGGGCTAATAATGCCAACACCTCTGAGACGTTCTGAGGAAGAGGAAGAGGATAATTGTAGGTCTGTATAACATTTACTGTGTGCCAGCAACAACTGTTTTAAATAACTACCGAAACATCTATCTATCTGCCTGTATACCTATCAATTTAACTTCTCAACCACCCAGGAAGGTGTTATTATTTTTTTACGTGAAGTTGCTCAGTCGTGTCTGACTCTTCGCGACCCCGTGGACTATAGCCTACCAGGCTCCTCCATCCATGGGATTCTCCAGGCAAGAATACTGGAGTGGGCTGCCATTTCCTTCTCCAGAGGATCTTCCTGACCCAGGGATCGAACCCGGGTCTCCCACATTGCAGGCAGATGCTTTAACCTCTGAGCCACCAGGGAAGCCAAGGAATTATTACTCTTCCCCTTTTATAGATGAAAAATTGAGGCTCAGAAGGGTTAACCCAGGACACAGAACCAAGTCAGTGGGGGTGCTGGGATACGAGCCCTATGTAGACTGACTATAGTCTGTGGTCTTCATCACCACATTGGATGGCCTCTGAGGATGACACATGGAGGATCTAGCCGTGGTGCCCAGAGCATGCCCAGGACACTGCCACACTTAGTAGGGACAGTACATGGTCCTCAAACATCCCAGGCCCCCCCAAGGAACTGGAGGCTTGCCAGGAGGTGCCAGAGTCACGTCAGGGATGCCACCATTGACTAATGAAGAACTAGAAATGTATTTATCACCCTAAGAGAAAAAAAATTGAACAGCTTAACTGTTGACTCATACAAGGAGTCTTTACACCACCACTGGAGGCTGGCAGAACCCCTGAGCTGGGTAGGTCTGTGGGCTTCACTGCCAGGAACGCTGCATGCCACCCAGGCCTCGCAGGGCTCCCAGGCTTCAGGGCGGCTGGTCCTTGCAGGTGACGCGCCCTCCTCGCCCTGTCTATCAGCATCAACATCCCAAGTCAAGCTCCTCCCAGAGCTTCAAAAACCCTCGGAATTTCCAAAGAGGACCTGGCTCCCCAGGACTTCAGGTTCACACATAACTCAATGGCTCTTGAGAGAAGAAATGGAGAAAAATGAACTGATCAGAGCAAGCCTTGAGAACTCATATAGAATCTCGGAACATACAGCAATGGGGTAGGAAAAGGGAAACAGAAACGAAATCCCAAACTCCAGGGTCACCTTCCCTGGCCAGTAAATGACTGTGGCTTGCTTTAAAATTTAATACCAGGGAAAAGAATGTCTCTCCTGCCATGAGTCCTTTTGTCAGACACCCATATAACAATCATATTTCCATTTTCGCCCCTGCTGCCAGAAGAGCTCAGATTTGAATTTAGTGCTCACCGTCAGTAACCATCTAATCTCAGGTCCCTGGCAGCGCGAGCTCCTCCTCACCCCAACCTTTCATTGAAGCAGGATCTCCTTTCTGACTTTCTTTGTAACAGTCAGTGGTTTCATGTCTCCTTTCTGGAAACTGATAGGACACACATCATAGATGGCTGCTGGACCACAGAGGGAAATTTTCGCATCAAAAGGGAACTGGGTGGGTGGCCTTTTAAGACCCCGTTTTCACCCTGAGATTCTGGGCCTGGGCTCAACAGTCTGCCACACTCGTCTTCCACACACACAAAAAGCCAAGCCTCTTGTTTTGCCTCCTGGAAAAGGACGCGTGCTTCCAGAATGTCGAGGAGTGATTGACTCTGGTGTGTGGCTGGTGCAGCACAATGAACGCACACCTGCTCTTGCCGGCGTCACCTTATGGCCCTGGAGCTGGGCTTGGCCACTGGATGCCAGCTGGCACGAGGCACAGCGAGCTGACTACTTGAGAACAATGGTCCTTCCACGATGCAACTGCCTGCTAACTGGCAACAAAGGCTTGGCGGGGACCGTGGAGTCACCGGGCTGTCTTTCCAACGAGCACAGAACAGAAAGCCAGGCTCTGTTAGGATCCCTGTTTAACCATAAATGGAAACCACCACAGTGTCCCTTCAGCAGCCTTAGTCTTTGGCACTTATGCCACATGTTCACCTGAGGCTCAGTATCAGATGATGGTCTCAGCTTGAGAGGTTTGGCGACCAGGCCCGTGTGATCAGCTGCCCCCTCTGTCACTGTCTGGTGTCAAAGGGGCCTTCCTGATCCACTGAGAAGGGGATGAAGGGCAATGAAGTTCAATCCTCTCATTTTACAGGTTACCAAGCTGAAGTCCAGAAAAGTTGGGAAAGACCCTGATGCTGGCAAAGACTGAAGGCAGGAGGAGAAGGGGATGACAGAGGATGAGATAGATGGATGGCATCACCAACTTGATGAACATGATTCTGAGCAAACTTCAGGAGACAGTGAAGGGCAGGGAAGCCTGGTGTGTTGCAGTCCATGGGGCTGCAAAGAGTAGGGCATGAAGGAAGTGACTTAGACATCCAGGCTTCAGTCTTATAACTGACAGGTTGGATCCTATAATCTCTGAATTTCTTCCTGTTCCCTGAGTCTCCGTGAGGACTCATTTGACAAGCAGTGAGAGGAAAGCCTTAGTATAAATTCCATCCTCTGAAATGACTTTGCTATAAAGGGGAGGCTGTAGCAGGGACTAATAGATTCATGGAAACTCTGGAGAGTCCAGAAGGGTTTTAATTAAAATGTAAATATTGTCAACATTCAAACTCACTCCACCCTGGGAGCTGGGCCCCAGCTGCTGAGAGGGGTCAGGGCATTATTTGCCACTATAAGCATAGCGTATAGTTGCCTGTATAGTTGATGATGCAAAATTCTATTAGGGATCTCGAGTGCATGGAACACCCATGCAAGAAGGCAGGGCGTCCTCTAGTAAGCTGAATCTCTAGATTTTGAGGCTTGATTTTGAGAAAGAGCCCTGGTTCCCAAATATCTTTCCATCCCATCATGTACACATCTATACATATTTTATATATACATTTTATATAAATCTTATCACTAGTGGTTCCTTTGAGTTAGGGATGGTGATCCTGTTAGATAAATAGCGCAGAAGAGGTAACATGTTTTGTTTCTGGTCACTTTCTAGCTGTGCAGTCTTGAGCACAGGTCCTATTTTTTCCTTGAAAAAGTGATGAAGCTGCTTAGGCCTCTTCTCTAGGTGGCTCAGTCGGTAAAGAATCTGCCTGCAATGCGGGAGACCCAGGTTTGATCCCTGGGTTGGGAAGATTCCCTGGAGAAGGGAATGGCAAACCACTCCAGTATTCTTGCCTGGAGAATCCCCATGGACAGGGGAGCCTGGCACCGAGCTGCGGTCCATGGGGTTGCAAAGAGTCAGACACAACTGAGCGACTGACTTTCACTAGGGATGAAGGGTGCTATAATGGTCCAATCCCTGGACTTTCTCCTTCTTGGGACCAAGAATCCTAGGCTTGTGCTCAGCCTTCTTTGGGTTGATGATCTCTGGGACTTAACCCAAGTGGCAGGAGGAAATCCAAGGGCTGGAAACCAAAGGGAGGTGCCTCACAGGACAGCAGAGCCTGGCCAAGAGAAAAACAGACAGCGGAGGAGGTGACCACAGGCACGGAAGTCCTCCCCCTGGGGCTTCCACCACAGGGAGGAGGAAAATAAGAGCACAACAGGTGCCTGAGAACAGTGAGTTCCACTGCTGGTTGGGTTTTCCATTCATTCTACTCACTGCAACTTTTGGTGATTGTCTAATTATGGCTCATTACAAACATCAACTTACATTTTGCAAGGTCGTAACTACAGGGGAAGGATACAATTATTATAATGAACCTTCCCCAGCCCCAGACTTTCTCCCCTCCAATCAGTCCCAAAATGCCACTGCTCAAATCATCCTCGCCTGCCACCTGGTCTTCCTAGGTCTCCTCTCCCACATCCCTCTCCAAGGACAAGGTGACAGCACAATCCAGGGCATAGTCCTTTCTGAGGCTTGTCTCCATCAAAAGGTACTATTCTCCCTTTTCCTTTCCTGGCTAATGAGCAGCTTTCTCCTGGTATAGCCTCTGTGGAGGGCAAGAATGGAGGACGTCAAATGGTGATGAACAGAGCCGTGGAGACTGGGTCTATGAAGAAGAGGGGCGGGAGTCAGCACCTCCCAGCCCAGCCTGGGGGTGCAGCCCACTTGCTGGCTGGAGCTGGGAAATGTGTACAGACCTGTGTTAGTTGCTCAGTCGTGTCCAACTCTTGGTGACCCCGTGGACTGTAGCCCACTGGATTCCTCTGTCCATGGGATTCTCCAGGCAAGAATACTGGAATGGGTTGCCATTCCCTTCTCGAGGGGATCTTCCTGACCCAGGGATTGAACCCAGGTCTCCTCCATTGCAGGCAGATTCTTTCCTGTCTGAGCCACCAGGGAAGCCATCTCCTTTGAGGAAGCCCTTTGAGGAGGGCAAAAGGCTTCTCAAATGCTGGATGCTGTTACAGAAACTCTAGGCCAGTGAGTTTCTGGGAGAGATGAAGGCTTGGAGTGGCCTGGTTCCACTTTCTCCTAAGTCCTTCTACCCACGAAAAGTCATCCTAGGAAGAAATAGCCTCTCTCTTCTAAGGGAAACTTTCCAGGGAAAGGCTGATCTGTATCCAGAAAAGGGGGAGAGGGACTTGTCTCACTCCTTCCCTTCTGTTGGTCAGCCTTCTTCTGGAGAAGGTCAGCCACGACTCCAAGGACTCAGAGAAGGGCAGCCAGAAGGTCAAAGGTCTGGACAAATTCTTCCTTTAAGGGAACTGGTAGTTTCTCTTCTGGAAAAGAAATTCCAGGGGAACATGACAGCCAGCTGTTGTGTATGAAGAAGCAGATTTGGCCTCTGGGCCTGGAAGCAGACTCGAGACCTGCAAGTCAACCAACCATGAACTTGGCCGCCTCACCAAGTAGTGAGTTCATGGATGGCCAATTTCAGGAAGGTCATAGAAGATGCTCTCTCTCTGGGTGGCAGATGATTTTTGAGGTCTCTTTAACTCCAAGGGACCCTGATGCTGGGAAAGATTGAGGGCAGGAGGAGAAGGGGGCAACAGAAGATGAGATGGTAGGATGGTATCACTGACTCAAACAAAGGACAAGAGTTGAGCAGATTCCAGGATAGTGAAGGACAGAGAAGCCTGGTGTGCTGTAATCCATGGGGGTCACAGAGAGTCAGACTGGACTTAGCAACTGAACAACAATAACCACCCTAAGACTCTGTCTTTGACCCCAGGCAAAACCCCTGGCATAGCACCTTGTACACAAGTACTCAATGTTTCCAGACTGTCAGATGGATAATATTATATCTCACAGGAAATCAGCTTTCAAGTACAGGGTAAAGACCTTCTCCAGCAAACCACTTTCTGATCAAAGGAAATGAATGTAGCTCCTAAGAAGGGTTATTGAAATCCATATAAATAGGAGTTATGTACATATTTATTTAAAGTGCAGATTCTTGGGCCCCATCCCAAATTTGGATTCAGTAGATCTCAAATGGGAAAAAGAAATCTGTATTTTAAAATAAGCTCCAGATGATTTCTATGCCTGGGCTTGCCAGCCTGCACTTTAAGAAATGCAGACCTACACGAAAAAGCCCTGGGTCCTTCTGGTTCCCTGATATCAACATCATCAGAGCCACTATTGCCTTTGAATTTCCACATCCAATTGTCCCTGAAGCTGGAAGAGATCCCCATCTCATCTGATTGAATCCTAGGAAACTCTGAGGCCAAGTAGCCAGAAGATAACGGCATCTTTCGGCACGAGACTGCCCCCAAACAATACATCTGCTGTCAGAGAGAAGCTGGCCTCCAGTACCCTGCCACATCACAGACTCGCCCCTGAGAGCTCGCCAGTCTCCTGGACGCTTCTGGCCTTGCATACTGCCCCATCCAAGGCTCCACCTGGCTCTCCTACCGGGATTCTGTCTCTGGCTCCAGTCTCTCTCATGATCTGGCCTCCGTTTCTGGCTCCATCACCTTGGCTATCCAGCCCCCCACACCTTTGGGGCTGCCCCACACACTTTTGGGGCTGCCCGCATCACTTTCTTTGCCATTTTTTGCTCCAGTCCTGCAAGTAGAACCCAGCCAGAGCTCTCCCACTTGCTGGGCTGAGAAAGAAAGATGAAAGGTCTAGAATCTCATCCCCACCCTCCTTTTTCAGGCAGCTCTCCCTGCCAGTGGTACTTCCTCTCTACTCCCAACCCCTGCCAGCATGAATGACACCAGGCCTTGTCCGGGAGGTTCTCTCTTTCAGTCCCCAAATCACTGCCAAGGGCCTGGCTGGGCCAGACCTCCCCTCCCCTCTGCCTTTTCTCTACAGGGATTGATTTGTTTAGTTTCAACAGTTTAATCTTCTCCTTCCCTTGGAATAGGGCTGTTTTCCTCTGATCCCTGGTGGGAGGCATTCTGTATCAGACTGAATAAAGGCGAGGCGGGGGTTTGGGGGGGAGGGGTGTGAGGCTGGGGGAGGAAGGTAAAAGGGGGGAAAAAAAAAGAAAGAAAGAAAGAAGGAAAACATACCTCCTGGCAAAACCCAGAGCACCACTTTCACAACATCTTTCCTTGCTACATTATTTATAGCGTGACTGAAACATTTATTCCTCCCCTGCTCTTCCAAAGAGCATGGTGTTTCCACTGAGCTGTAACAAGTACAGCGAGCATTTGCTACACAACAGTGCACCCTGGAAAGTGCTGTGGCTCACAGCATCTGAGACCAGGGGCAGAGGGGCAGGACCTAGGAAGAGAGAGGCTGAGATGGCGGGTTCTCCAGGCAAATGGCTAAGGGGTCTACAGGAAGCCAGGATTGCAGAGAACCATAGACCTGGACCCACAAGGGGCCTGCGGCACACTGGTAGCCAAATCAACCACGACACTCAGGAAAGCACACTGGCTTCATGAGCAGGTATTTTAATTATCTCACAATTTAAATGAATCTGTACATTTATACATTGCAGTGGGATGGAAAGGGTATGGATTTTGGACTCGGACAAATCTATGCTCCCATGCCTCTTTGGATACCTCCCTGCCGTGTGACTTGAGGCATGCCACACCATGTCTCTGAGGTTCAGTTTCCATTTCTGCAGAAATAAGGATACCCATACCCACTTGGTGTTGCTGTTTGGGAGCTTTGAGTTCATGTCTAAAAGGTACCTAGCACTTTAGGTGAATGTTACCTCAATTAACAAAACCAAGTACCCGGCACAATGCCTGCACCTAGTGGATATGCCAGAAAGATCGTCCAGTGGCTTTCTGGTTGGCAAACACTGTGAATACTCATAGGTTTGTCAGAACCATTTCCCAACAGCTTGGTATACTGGCTAATAAGAATACACAGAGCCATGAGGGACAGCGGACATTCTCGAAGGTTTTCACTCTCTTTGAAAGAAAAAGGGGAGTTTGGGGAAGAATGGATCCATGTATATGTATGGCTGAGTCCCTTTGCCCCTTTGCTGTTCATCTGAAACCATCACTACATTGTTAACTGTCTATACTCCAATAATAATAATAACAATAAACAGAGTAAGCCCACAGATCCATGACAGTGGAGTTCTGTATCCCCACGCATCCTGGCTTCACTTTAGCCGAGCCAGCAGCTTAACACGTCCCCTCCTGGCTGCAGTTTGCTGGGCACCTTCAGAGCCACTGCTTCTATGGGTCACTCAGTGCCCTAGGGACCTCCCTCCCAGACCCAGTGCCCTTTTCTGCCTTGACTGATTCCTCACGCTTGAAGGAGGAGATACCGATTCCCAACCATTTTTTCCCCAAAGCTTTTCCTAGTGTTTGTTCCTGTCTAGGAGCCACCTTATTCAAACACAGTTAAAGCCACATTTATTTTTATGACTGCTTTCCTGGATAAGAAGGGATACAGGACCCATCACTAGGCGTCTGACATTGGCGCAAGTAACTTAATCCTCTGGGAACAAGCTAACCACCAAACACCATTAGCGTTTATTCTGTGCGAAGAGCTTTAGACACATTATCTCATTTATTCCTACACCAGTCCTGGGAGGTGGATATTATTATCCCTACAGCAATCCTGGGAGGTGGATATTATTATCCCTATTTTCTTTGCTTCATTTTTCATGTATTCATCCCTTTACAAAGTCTATGACAAGCCAGAAATGGAAGCAGGAGTACACTGATGATAAGACAGCTGTCCTCCTGGGAGCTCACGGGCCACAGGAGGAAAGGCTGGCACCTCTCCGCAGGGTGCTTTACAGCCTACAAATCCCATGGGGCCAGTTCGTGCCAGAGTGCATCCCCCCAACCCCCCACTCCAGCGCCCAGCAGCTGGATGTCTCAGCAGTCTGGGCAAGCTCTCGGCAGGAACTGGCTCACACACACGGATGTGTAAAGGCATCTTATAAGCCACAGAGCACAGTGTGCCGTTGTTTTCTGACTCATGATGCTAGAGTCCAGTGGGTCCTTACAAGGCTGGCCAAGTCCCCTTCTAAATGTGGGGCCCCAGCAGGTGCACGCAGGAAGGCACCTGGGCCGGACCCTGAACAACACGGGCTCTAGGCAGAAAGAGCTGGCCCTCCTTGGCCCCTCCACCATTGCTCCGCTACTGGCTTCCATCTGACTGTAGGGCGACCTGGGCTCACACCAGGCACTTCTGCAGCTTAATGCCATCTCCTTCTGGCTGTTCCTGCTGCTTCAAAGTGTGGGGAGTAGAGCGGAGAGGAGTGTGGCTCGAACAATAGCCAACTTGCCTAAAACCCCAACGTCGGAGTTAATAAAAGGAAACGAACCCATTCAGGTTAGCACTGAAATTACAGTCTCAGTTTCACTGTGGGGATAGAAGGCGGGTACTTGAGGAAGGAGCTCCACGTTGGGTCTGGTGGGGGCGGTGGGGATGGGGGTGGGGAGTGGGTCCCCTGCTGCAGACGGTAAGCCAGGGACTTTGATTTGTTTCCTCTCCTCCTTTCCAGCCACCCCTCCTCTCCAGGTCCCAGTCTATGAATATATTTGTTTGTTTATTCCTATTGATTTCCAAAGGCCTAGGTGCCCCCAGGGCCTCTCGCTGCAGGTGTACCAAATGCAAATCCGACAATTACAGCCAACCCAGCAGCAAAGATTCCCCATAAAAGGAGAGAGCCAGAGGGCTCCCCACTAGGGAGAGCAGCCCTCAAAGCAAGCCTCTTCACTGAAGGGTAACCTCAATGACCCTGGCAGTACTGGCCTGGGTGGGCATATGACTGGGCAGGACCCCTGGGCAGGCTCTGAGAAAACCCTGCTGCACGTGGCTGGCTGCAGCATCTGGTCCTGGGAGAACTTCAGGGTCTCCATCTGCCTGAGCTGGGTGAGGATGAGAGATGGAGGCAGGCCAGGGCTGATGCAGCTTCTTCCGGTCCAAGCTGTCTATGTTGGCTTGCTTGTTCATTCAGCAACTTTTTAAAGGACATTCTTGGTGCCATGGGGAAATACCAGTGCCCAAGACAGACAGAGGTGAGATGGAGCCAGTGGGGAAGTGTGCAGGGGAAGGGCTTTCCAATCTATGCAAAGGCCCTGGGGTTGATGAAACACCCTGGTTTGACTGAGAAATTAAGAGATAGGTGTGGCTATCGCTCAATGAACCAGGAGAACTGTGGCGCAAGATGGGGTCAGAGAATGGTACAGGCCAGACCATGGGGGCCCTGGGCCCCAGAGAGACACCTGGATTTAACAATGGAAGTGTCACACTAGGGCTGATGGCCCGACCAAGCCTGTGATGCTAGACCTGCTTTAGCGGGGGGAACCTTTCTGGCCCCTAGGTCTTCAGGGACCTTTGCTTACCTTTCAGAAAGGAAAATTAAGACAGCAGATCTGATGTATGTCACCGTAATCTTAGGTATGTTCTATGTGCCTTAACCTTATCATTTAAGACCAAACTCTCTCATTCACTGTTTTATTCTCTCCAGTAAATACTGAATACCTACTAAGTGCAGGGCAGAAAGATAGGTGGACAGGAGGCAAGCGGCAAGTTCAGCTGGATCAGGACAGGCCTTGGGTGTCACATCGGGGAGCCTGGACTTGATTCTGAACCCTAGCGATCCTTTGAACAAAGGTTTTAAAATGAGGGAAGTGGTGTCCTCGCGTTTGAACTACACAAGGAGGTTCTGGCTGCAGTGTGGAAGTGACACAGGAGGGAAGGGGGCAGGGCACAGCCTTCAAAAGGATGACGTTAGCCATCGAGGATATGACAAAAACTGGTTAGAACCGATTCAGTCCAAGATGGTTGAAAATTTGACTTCCACTGGACTTTGAGCCTCATTATTTGCTCACTGTAATACATTAGCATATGCCAAACATATGCCAAGTGATACACCCACAGGTGCCATGACAATTCCAAGGCTGACCATAAAAGGCCAAAAAGCGGGTGGTGGTTCAATTCCTAGAAACCCCCATCTCTTCCTTGAAATGATTGGAATAATCCTTCTACCTATTAGCATATGAAATTACCCAGCCCACAAAAACTAGTCATCCTGTTTTTCAGAGCCTCTTGCCTCTGAAGATGGCCAACACCCTGTCTATGAAGTGTGTACCTCCCTAAATAAACCTGTTTTCCCACCTAATTCTCAGGGCAGACCCCATTTGCCTGCCTGCCTGTACACTGTACAAGACTCCTATATTAATAAATCTACTTCTTACCTATTCTTTTGCCTCTTGTTGAATTCCTGTGACCAGGTGTGCAGTTTCAGCTGAGAGGTTATGAATTAACATCCCCTCCCAAGCCAGAGATTATGGGTTCAAGTCCCATCTGAAATGTGCCTGGGTTTGAGCCCCAACCAAAGGAGTGTGGTTAGAAGATTGTGGGTTCAAGTCCCAGTCTGAGGTGTGTGGCTTTAGTGGGAACTACATGGGTTCACCAAGGCTACAGTCAAAGGCCATGATGATGGGCAGCAATTCCTCCTGGAGGTGTCTGCCAACTCCCAGGACAGAATGAAAGCTTTGCACCTCTGCGCTAGGCTGATGTTCTGTTCCTAACTTCTAGTGTATTCCTGTTTCTCATATGCCCTAATCTGATACTGCGATCCAACAGATAATCCAAGGACCTCTTTTCTTGACTTTAGAATCCACTAAAGGTTTGCGGAGAGGCACAGAGGAAGAAGGGACAGACATGTCCTGTAGTGTCATTTTGCCAATGTTGACGATGAAATGAATTTGTCCTCCTGGGCACACAAGGACTAGACAGAAGGGGAGGAGCCCAGAGGACATGGGTAGAGAAGTCCACCTGCAGTTCCTTCCTCCATGCTTCTGTCTACGTGGGTAACGAAGAGCTAGCTGTACCTTGAAAGTGGTACACATTTGAAAACTGTGGGGCCAATTCCCTGTGGCCTGTGCCCAGCATAAGGAATACACTTAATGCTCACACTTCAAAGCACCAACTGGGTCTACCTCTTCCCCAAGAGGGATAAAGACTGGGTAACCTGAGCCAGCAGCAGCGTTTGATATGCAAATCCTCATCTCTTTAAGTTAGGTTGTTTGTGAAACAGAGAGTTAGAATCAGAGTTAAGGAATCTGAGCCTTTAGACATCACGGAGCCCCACACACCCACACACTCATTTTATAAACTTGCTATAGACCTGCTATGGAGAAGGCAATGGCACCCCACTCCAGTACTCTTGCCTGGAAAATCCCATGGACGGAGGAGCCTGGTAGGCTGCAGTCCATGGGGTTGCTAAGAGTCAGGCACGACTGAGCGACTTCACTTTCGCTTTTCACTTTAATGCATTGGAGAAGGAAATGGCAACCCACTCCAGTGTTCTTGCCTGGAGAATCCCAGGGACGGGGGAGCCTGGTGGGCTGCTGTCTATGGGGTCGCACAGAGTCGGACACGACTGAAGCGACTTAGCAGCAGCAGCAGCACAGACCTGCTATCAGAGGCAAGGGCTTCCCTGGTGGCTCAACACTAAAGAATCCACCTGCCAATGCAAGAGACATGAGTTCAGTCCCTGCGTCAGGAAGATCCCCTAGAGAAGGAAAGGGCAACCCATTCCAGTACTTTTGCCTGGGAAATCCCATGGACAGAGGAGCCTGGTGGGCTTCAGTCCATAGGGTCACAAAAGAGTCAGACACAGCTTAGCAACTAAACAACAACAACTAGAGGCACACTGAGCTGAAATGACTTATCCTGAGACCCTCAGTTTAAAAGGGTCTGACTCCCTTGCACTGGATGTCAGGCAGTCATGTGGAGTCTATGCTTATATTTCAGGGCTTACCTGCTAAACCCAGTGCACACATAAAATGTCTCCCAACAGCAGTCCTGGGATCTGAGAAATACATACTTTAAAAAAGCCATTTACCAAGACCCAAATGCCTTCTAACAGAGGCTGTGCACCCGGCAGCATAAGCCAATTACCAAAGGATTGTGCTCCAAATGCAGCCTGCCTGTCTCAGAGCCACGTCAGGGGGGAAATCAATAAGTGGTTAATCAATGGATTGATTGATCGTTTACTGCTAGTAATTAAATTTTGAGAAAGTACAAATTCTATTACACCTACAGTCAGTCAAAAGTGATACTCAGATCCTGGAACATGAAAGGAAATAAAAATAGAAGGCCCGTGGCCACAGTATCAGAAAGTCAGAGAGAGGAGGGGTGGAGGTGGGGGGACTTTATTTCACAGCATCGCAGGTCTTCAGAGACAAAAGAAACTTTGAGGATCATCCAATCTGATTCTTTCATTTTGGAGATGAGGAACCAGGGCTCTCAGAGGTCAAGGTTATGCCCAAGGGAACCAGCCCTTTTGACCAGATCCAGACCTCCTGCCTCCCAGCCAAGTGCCGCTTAAGAGAAGGTCGCCTGACCTGTCCTCGTTGTACAGTTCAGAGTGTGGAAGCAACATCAATGCCTTGCCAGCAGCTCTTCCCTTGGGGGCACTCAGATTTCCAAGTGGCCATTTTCCCCTCACCCCAAACACATGACTTGTCCATTAACACAGAGATTCATGGAGGCACCTTGTACACCAAGGCCCTTCTTTTGGCAAAGTTGGAAGGAAAAATGCTCCCTGAATGAGGGTTTGCCACTCAGGAAATTCAACAGTTAAGCACATGTGCATGACACAGTTTCTGCGGAAGCAATTGCAGCAACTTCAGAACAAGCCCATGGCATCCAGGGCAATCCCACGAGTGGACAACTCATACGGACGGACGCACTCTGCTCTGTTTGTCAAAGGTGTCTCATTTTCTCCTACAGCCCATGTCTTTAAACATCAGGGTTCTGCGTGATGCTTCCCCTGTAGCCCTTAGAGCGAGTACCACTACGGGCCTGGCATACTTGTTGAACTGATTCAAAGACTTGACGGTGTGATGTGACAAGCTTAAAGGCGATCATCCATGCCGGATGGGCAGTCTGCATGCCAGGCAGGGCGTCGAATGCCATTTGGTTTACCTACATCTAGAGAGAGGAAGTGGAAGTAGAGGAGGGGGACATCTGGGTGAACAGTGAGTTTCTGTGTTTGTTCCCACAGGCAGGTAGAAACTCCTCCAGGAAGCCGCCCTAGACTGCCCACCAGCATCCCATCTCTCCCGGCCACTTGTGCTCTACTGTGCTCGTCTATCTCCCCAGGCAGTTTTCATTGCCTGCTTTTATGGCTCTCAATGGACAAGCTGTAAACCCAAAGTACCTTTCTCCAACCAGCCAGCAGGATTTGGAGCCCCCTTGCCCCTCGCTGCCAGTCTAAATGTGATCAAGAAAGGCAAACACATTTTTATTACTTGCTTAAGCCAAGTGGAATTAGGTAGGTAAATCTTCTGGGAGGAAAATCAATACGTTCCAAAGCCAACTATCAATGATTTGTGAATCACCCTCTGCTTTTGTAAGATCCGTGCTGGTGTTTCTGTTTATGTTAAGCGCCTTCCTGAGACATCCTGTGTGTAGGATTCTCTGACCAGAAGCTGGGCGGCTCCCCCTGGGCAGGAATGCTGCCTCTTCCTCTGCCTTTCTCCCCATAGTGCTTGAGAGCGTTTGCACCAGGGCTTACCCCAAGTGTGGATGGCCAGATGCCCTATTTTCCTCCAGAGTCTGTCCCTACCTTCATCCTTTCCGCCCCACCCTCCCCCAACCAAATCCACCCCCGGCCCCCATGGCCAGGGTAGCAAATCAGAGAGATGAAGGATCACTGGACGTGGCCTGTGCAGTCATTGGTAACATCCAAGCTCCCGCTCCCCACTAATTGGATCCGCTGCCGAGAAGAAGTCTGATTTAATCAGCCTGTGATCACCACTCAGGGGAGGGGGTGGTTGGAGAAAAGGATGAGCCTCCCGGGCCTCGGCTTACTCCGTTTGCTGGCCCAGCTGTGTGTGTACAATCAGCCTTTATTAACTATTACACTTCATTCGGACAGCTGCCTGGGGAGAGCATCGATTCATTCCCCAACCTTTTAGGCTGCCCTGGAACTCGGTGTTTCCATTTATTTATCTCCTATTTCCATGCACTTTCACAAAGTTAGACCGGGACTGGGAAGGCGGTGCCAAGAAACAGATTCAACTGGAAGCGTATACTCCACTTTCTTCCCTTAAACTCCTTCCTTTTCTTGAGTCTCACCCATGTGGTGGGTTTCCCTCAATCCCCTCACCTTGCCAGCCCTAAATAGGAGGTTCTCCACGGAAAGAAGGAAGGATGGCACTTCCATCCAGGGCAGTTTACTTTGTCAATGTTCTGTGTGGATGCCAGTCTGCCCCATCCACTCTGACTCACGCCCACATGTGTGCAAGGCTGTGGGCAGTGCCTGGCACAAAGCTGGGGCTCCCTCCTGAGGCTTCCCAGTCAAGCCTGCCTCTACGGATGGGGGCTCCTAAGCTGGCAGTGGGGTGCAGTTATTCCTGACTACAGGATATTTTAGGTTCTCAGTGGAGGGGGAGGCGGGAGTCATAGCCCCACTTGGTGACAAGGTGAGAGGATTACAGGTACAGGTATCTCTGATGGGCCAGATAGAGCTGACACGGTTGTCTCAGTGAACCGGGCCCCCAGTGGCAAGCACACCTTGTCTTCATGCTCTGTGCCACCCGGCCCATGTGCTAAGCCTCTCTTGGATACACACTCTTGTTTAGTGGTGGCATGCAGAATCTTTAGTTATGGCATGTGAGCATGCAGGATCTAGCTCCCCGACCAGGGATCAAACCCCAGACCCCCTCCATTGGGAGATCGGAGTCTTAGCCGCTAAACCGCCAGGGAAATCTCCCTCCCTTGGATATTAATGGGATACTCACCAAGGTAGTGTCCCCACACTACTGGGTGTGTGTTATTGTAACCCAGGTACCCCCATCTAGATCCAGGAGCCCCACCCTCCACAGGGCCCCCCTGCCAAGCCCCGCTTTCTTCTGAGTGCACTGAAGAGGGGTGATTATACCTACAGAGGGCTGAGCAGGTAGCACGAGAGAAACAATATACTCGAAGTCCACAAAGAAACGGCACTTTAAATCTCTTCTGCCTGTGTCCTTTGGGTTCCTCAGCTGCTCCCTGCCATGTGACTTTTGGGCAAATTAGATGATCTCGCTGAACCTGTATTTCTACACTTGGAAAATGGAGTAAATCGGCCTGGCTGCTTGCCCTAGGCAGGTACTTACGACCAGAGGAGATGATAAGCGTATAGATTTGTGGAATGTCAAGTATCTTATCGGGTGGACAGCGGAATGGTTAAGAGAACAGATGCCAGAGCCAGATGCCTAGGTTCTGGTCCTGACAGTGCTATTGCCCAGCTGTGTGGCCTTAGGTAAGTTTCTGCCCATTCTGTGCCTCACATTTCACTTCTGTACAATGAAGATAATAAGAGCCACATTCCTCCCAAGGCTGCAGACTTGATGAGTTGTTAGACATGAAGGACACAGAGTAGCTTTTGTAATTACCCACGTGGACAGCCCATCTCCTCACTATGCTGCTCTCAAAAGGCACATTCACTGCATGGCAAGGCTCTGGACGCTTCTAAACATATCACAAAATATCAGAGTTGAACTCTGTACCCCTGGCCAGGCAGGGGCCGCCTTTTTTGTTCAGTCTGGCTCCCAGTCTGCAGTCAGACTTGTGGGAGGAAACCTTTCCTGGATGGGATCACTAAACGGATGCGCCTGGCCGTGAGGCTGGTTTTCTAAGTACCAGTCCCCCCTCCCTCCCCAGCAGAGAAGCTGGAGGACCCCGAGCATCGCTCCTTGATCAGTGTAAAGGTCAGCTATCGACATCAGCTCTCATCCCTCCCCAACCAGTAGCCCTGAAAGTAACCCACAGACTCTCAGTTGCCCAGTTCAGTCTCTATCTTATCAATACTTGCTCCCGGTAAAACGCAAACTGCATCGAACGGTTGACTCTCCTGATTATGATTCTGTCTCCCTGCTGATCACTCTCCTGCAGTGATCCCCGCTCCAGGGACATCTCTTTATGAGTGGAGGGCTAGGGGTCTGAGGGAGGGGCCAGGAAGTAGAGGTGGAAATAGGGTTTTGAGTTGCGATTCTGCTAATGGGTTCCAAACTCACCAGATTTTCTCATTAAAAAGTTCATGATGATTGAAACAATAAAATAGAGCAGAGAGCCAAGGGAAGGACTGGCAATAGTACTGCAAGTTGGCCAAAAAAAAAAAAAAAAATCACTGCTATTAATAGTTTTTATTACGAGAAAAAAAAAAAACCAATCGTAAGGGAGGAAGGGAGAAAAAAGCGACACCATTACACCACTAGATAGTAGAGTTTTATGAATCAAACCTTACAAAAGGGTCTAGGAAAGAGGTTGGACCAGGGTTAGGAAAACTCTTCTGCTGGTCAATATCTTAACCCTGCATTTCAAATGCAAGTACCTCCAACAACTGTAGGGCATCAAATGGGTCTTTTTTTCTAGTCCCATGGCCCCAGGCACAACATGCCCCCAAACCCACTTTTCACAGTCTGGGCCCTCTCCCCCAAAGGGCCCAAGGGTTGCATTTCCACAGTTGTTCAGATGGGGGCTGTTCCCAAGACCTGCCCTTCTGTGCTGGCCTCAGTTGCTGCTCCCCCCAGGCAGCCTCCATTATGGGTGCCCAGGAGGGCCTGGAGCTGTCTGGAGGGACCAGAATCTGCTCAGCAGACGTCCTGTCAAACGAGCAGCCCACGTTGGGGGTTCACTTCACAAAGCCAGAGCAGGGCAGAACTAGACTCCCCACAGGGCAGCACCCAGGGCCACAGGCTTTCCAGCAGGCCCAAGGCCTCAGTCACTGGGAAGCAGAGGCATGAGAGAGGTCCTTCTCAAGGGATGGGGACAAGCCCCAGGGACTCTGCTATCCAAAGGAAGGCAGTTCGTGAAGACAGGGTTGGCCCATTCTGCTTGAGAGGCACGTTGCAAAGCACTGACCAGTGGAGTACTCTTGGCTCCATCATTTCATCTTTCCAGGTCTTGGTTTCTTCACATCTACCAGGAAGGTCTGAACCTGAACCTCAAGTCTCCTATCTGCTCTAACAACCCAAATGCATTACCATACTCCAGAGGGTCAGTAGTAAAGAATCTGCCTGCAACGCAGGAGACACGGGAGATGCAGGTTCGATCCCTGGGTTGGGAAGATCCCCTGGAGGAGGAAATGGCAACCCACTCCAGCATTCTTGCCTGGAAAAACCCATGGACAGAGGAGCCTGGAGAGCTACAGTCCATAGGGTCTCAAAGAGTCAGACACAGTCGAGCAACTGAGCAGGAGCAGGATAACAAAAACAGGTGCTTCCCATGGTCTCATAATTGCCTGCGAAGCCCAGAGCTGAGCCTCGCGGGACAGGGGCATTCTAAGGAGAGGTCCTAGGCTCTCCATGAGGGGCTTGCTTAGGAGTCGGGGGAGCTGGCCCTGAGGCTCTGGGCTCCTCCTTGCTCCTGCCTGGGAAAGTAGCGAAAACTTCCAATGAGATGACAGAGTGGGGGTCTCTCTGAAGAAAGCGGAGCACTCTGTGGGTCTCTGCATGTGTCTGAAGTCTACATCTCACCCATGGTCTGAGTGAGGGGTTTGTGAATCCATGCAGCCCTGAGAATCTGGGGGTGGATGCCGGGGGAGTTCAAGGCAAACTAGACATGAATTCTAGGGTCGCAGGCAGGGGCTGGTGATGATCCTCGCCCAGGGCAGAGGCAGCAGAGAAGATTCTGGAGGGCTGCCTTGGAGGCACGGGGCTTCTGCTTATTGAGGGGTCCTTAGATACTACGGAGGGCACAAGGAACCATTATCAGGGCTCATTTTTATTAAGCACCTCCTATGGGTCAGGCTCTGTTTCAAGAACCTTACACACAGCATCTCACTTAAACATCACACTAAGAAGATACTGCTATTAACTCCATTCTAGAGATAAGGTAACTGAGGCTCAGACAAGTGCAGGGACTTGCTTAAGGTCACCGAGGGACTGAGCATCTGGTTGGTGTGAGAACCCAGGCATCCTTGCTCCTGAGCCCTGTTGGTATCCTCCCTGCTGCTCTGCTCCCCCGAGGAACTGGCTTAAAGGAAACTGCTCCCCAGAACTGCCAGCCGGGGCCAAAGGAAAAGGCTGCGGAGCACGTCTAGAGCAAGTGCTAAAGAGGACGCAGGGGACATCAACCTTAAAGGTCACCACCTGCATGGGGGAAGGACGAGGTGTTAGTGGCCCAGAGAACTGTCCCCAGAGAATTCACGGAGTCATCTGCGAGGGAGGGGCCATTGCAGGGGCTACAGCAGCAGCCCAGTAAGTGACGTGACCCGTCAGCCCATTCCTTGCCTCCCTCCCTCAGTGAAGCCAGGAGTGTGCAAAAACAATTCATCCCACTTTTTCCTTGGGGGTTGCCCGGTCCAGGTGGGGCCCAGGCTTCAGGGCAGGAGGAGAGCAGAAGCCTTGATGAATGACACACTGAAGTTTTGACCGAGACTCGTTAACAAATATTCACTGAGCATCTACTATGTGTAGAAACTCTCTCAGGTCCTACAGCAGTAAGGCAAATGGACAATATCTCTGTCCTCTTGGGGCTTACCACCCAGGGGAGGGAGTGCAAAGAGTAAATGAAGGCGTAAACACTGTGTTGATGGGGTTTAGTACGAGGGTGGAGCAAGGGCTGGGCAGGGAAAGTGTGGGTGGGGAGGGGTTGTCACTTTATAGAGGGGTGAGAGAAGGCATTTCTAATAACTCCTGACATTTTAGAGAGTCCCGAAGGCAGTGAGGGAATGAGGCTTGGGGATATCTGGCAGAATGGGGGCCAGAGGCCAGCGCGAACCCCATGTCAGACACAGTGAGGAGCTATGGTGCTGGGACAGGGCGTGGGGAGGGTGAGAACAGATGAAGGTGGTCAGACAGAGCGAGGCTGGGGTCTGCAGGCAAGGACTTCAACATGGACTCCGAATGAGAGGAGAGTGTTAGAGGGTTTTAAGTGCGGGAGCAACTGGAGATTTTAATACTAGAAAGCTAGAGAGCAGAAATGCTGCAGGATCAGCTGAGACGTCGTGCAGAGAAGGAAAATGTAACAGAGCAGGTTGGAAGGGCAGAGGTGGGGAAAGAAAATCAAGTGATTTCCTGACTACACTCTGAGTCCAGCCTGTTCAATAAAGTGAAGATGTTAGCACTGATTGATGTGGTTCTGAGAAGGCTTTTCAGCAAATCTTTACTGAGCACTTCTTGGTACCAGGCAGTGTATTGAGTATTTACACTTCCTGTCTCATTGAATTATAACACTGAGAAGCAGGGGATAGCTCCCCGCCCCCCATTTTACAGATGAGCAGAGTGAGACTCAGAGACATGAAGCACAGGATTCAAGGCAAGGTCACCTGCAGCCAAAGCTAACATACACGGGAGAGCTTTGGGTCTCTGTAGCTGCAAGACCTTCAGATGGATGGGAGGACTGCTTCTGGGTCTGCACCAGGGTAGAGATAGGGTCACTGCCACCCCACCACTGACGTGGGGTCTGGCTGCTCTTTGGTGCTCAAGGCTAGGCAGGAGCAGAGGGAGAGCTCCAGGTGTTGTTAGATCTGAGGTGGCAGGGACAGGGCCCTGGTGGGCACCAGGATTCACAAACCAGGTCCCGGCCTCTAGCAAAGGTATCAGGGGTCAGAGCTGCAGGAGGGGGCTCAGCTGTGGGCAGCAGGAAAGGGCAGTCACCTTCTTCCCTGAGAGGATCAGGGAAAACCTCCAAGAGGGAGAATACTTGAGAATGCCTTGAGACTGGGCCACATTAAAAAAAAAAAAAAAGTATGGATATGTACATATAACTGAACCATTTTGCTGTAAAGCAGAAATTAATACAACATTGTAAGTCAACTACACTTCAGTTAAAAATATATATATATTGGTAAGAAAAAAACTGGTAACTACCCAACAGCTGTTCTGAAATCTTGTTGCTGGTGGGTGATGGGTACTTTATCTGGACCTTGATGAGCAGCCATGCCCCCATGACCTTGGCCATGCCCCTCACCCCCAAAGTCCCGTCTACCCCAGGGACTCCTCCCTGTCTGGTGGTCCTTGTGGGGGTCCTGGGTCTCTGTGCCCGACACCTTCACCTTCTCTCTTGTCTGGGCCCAAAGCACATTCTACCGTAATCTACCAAATGCAACCTACCGAAAACCTGCCCGAGTTCTCCTGGATCTGAGGACAACAGCGGAGGCCTGTGGACTTGCCAGCTCATTCTGCACAGGGAAGCTAAGCTTCACAAACTTCTCCAAGGAGAATGGTTACCAGGTGCTCACCATGAAGACTGTTCCCACCAATGGTTGAAAAGGGTTTTGAAGCTGGATCGGAGTCCCTCCTCTCCATGACACAGACGTGCAGGGGATGGTGAGGCTGGCAAGTTACATCTCATAATCCTCTGGATACAGACAGTCCTCACCCGGCAAGAGCTCTCAGTGCTGGACTCCATCTCTTCACTCTCAGCATCTCAGTTAACCTGTCTGGGCCTCCCGCATCCCTTGCTCATCCCGCAGGTGAACGTGCCACCATCTTAAGGCTGAAGGCAGGAAGCTGACCACGTGAGCACTCAGGCGCTGACTCAGCTCTACCACCTGGTGTTCTTTCTCCCACCATCTTCCTGAACTGAAAGGGCATATTGCACAAATGAGATCTGAACCAGAAAACCCAAATGACTCGTCCCAGACCACACTGCCAGCAAGAACCAGAACCAGCGTCTAACCCCCGAGCCTGGTGGGCCCCCATCTGGGGAACCCCCGCCTGCCACTTCCCACACAAGGTCCCCTCAGACCCCCTCAGTGAGCACAAAGTGCAGAAGTCTTCCTGGAGGGGGATTCCAAGAGCTGCAGAGGCCTCCCAGGGATCTAGAAAGTTCTCCCCACCAAGGCACGGAAGCGGGGTCCCAGGGCTGAAAGGGACTTTCTGGTTTACTGTTGGGAATTGTCTGGGATGTGTGCATGGTGACTCAGGCCAGAGTTTGGAACAAGGCAGCTGACTGCCCTGCCTTGTGCTCAATCCTGCCAGCCTCACCATGCGGCCAGGCTGCTGTCGGTGGTTACTCGCCTCCATCTCTCTGTGGGATCACCAGAGCTGTCCTGTCCCTCCCTCGTGTTTTGCAAATCCACCTGAAAAGTGGGAAGATCAAGCAGGGCACCTTGAGAGGGTCTCACAGCTCAGACAGCCCAGCTCACCCCACCGGGCAGGTCCTCTGGGGACCCTCCCCTCCAAAGGAGCATGGGCGGGGCTTGTAGCAGCTTGAGAATGGTCAGGAGATTGTATTTATTTATCCTTCCTGAGAAGGATCTCAGGAACTGACCAGCTCCGGGAGTACAGGGGTGAGGAAGATGAAGCCCACAGGGTGGCATGGAGAGGGGGCACTGTCCCAGGGGGGCTCTGCTCTCTGATTTCTCTTCCATCCTCCTTCTGAGACTAGTTTGTCATTCAACATTTTCTAGACCGGAGGTGAAAAACCCACACAGATTCAGACCTGCCCCTCTCTTTCCCTCCCAGGACCTTCAATCTTTGCTAACACCCAGCAACCCCTCTGCAAATGGATGGGCCTGGTGGAATCATCAAGGCTTCTGGGTCTTGTCACACAAAAGTGTGGTCCTTGGACCTGCCACACCTGGGAAGCTTGTTAGAAACATAGAACCTCGGACCTCTCCCAAGAAAGCAAATGACCAGCATCTGCATGATCCCCAGGTGCACTGAAGTTTGGGGAGCCTTGCTGGGCTGTGGGCACATAGGCTTCCCCAGTTTGAAGAACCCCCCCTGGCTGGACCACAGGACAATGAGGTCCTGCAGAGCCTAGGCAAGCAAGCACCCCTTCCCTTTCACAGACTGTACCAAGCCAGGCCCCCTGGATGTGTGTGTGAGAGGATTTCAAGTTGACGCAGAAAAAAAAAAAATCTCTTGACTTGCTGGGCTATTACTGAGTTTCTTTTTTCCTTTTTTTTTTTTTAATTTGCAGAGTTGTGATGGCTGATTAGAGACCGCCTTCTCCTTCAGTTTCTCCCCCACCCCACCCCCAGCATCCTCCCCTCTTTCCCTCTAAAAAGAAAACAGAAAACCCAGGTAAGGACTTTATGAATGGATACCATTTCTTTAATTAATTTAATAAATGAATCCTTGGGCTTTTTCTTTACTGCCTTCTTGGGAATCCTCCTAAGGCACCAGCCAGAACCACAAACACCCACATAAAACCCTTTGGCTCACAAGAGCCTCTTCTATTAATATCACCACAAATTCATAGAATTATTTAAGCTCCTAACTGGCCACCCAGCTTCCACCATCCCCACTCGGGCACTGCTGTGAGCTTTTGAAGGCCAAGGCTTCATCCTTCAGGGGCCCCTTATCACCTACAGAGTGGGTCTCAGTGAGGGCGAGCCCCTTCCCCTTGGGCAGGATTTGGAAACTGGGGTGTTTTGGTTGTCACAAAGACAGGGTGTCTGGGTGTTAAGGGTCACCCCTCAAATGCTAGTGGTGCCCCATGGAGAAAGGTGTGAGAGGAGGTTGCTGACCCAGCCTGTCCTGTGTCTTTCTAGTCCAGTCCCCCCATGATTTTTGTCTGCCCCCTACCTCTGCTGCCTTCCTGCTTTCCCACCTGCTCCAGCCATGAGCGTGAACCTGAAGGTTCCCTCACAGGAACCACTCCCTCCCACTCCCCCGAAAGCATCTCCACCCTCCCCGCTGGCCTTGAAAGTTCTTCTTTCTCCTTCAAGATCCCACACAAACGCCACCTCTCATGCCTCTGGTTAAGCAGGTCTTTTCAGTGTGCATGTGAATTTCAGCTGAAGCCAAACTCTGAACACAACAGGTGAAAAGAACTCCCACATCCTAGTGAGAGGCGACAGACCTTCCTCTGCAGACCTCCTTGCAACCAGGCAGACAGGATGTACGCAGTAACCCTGACCCAAAGTCCACCTCCAGTTCACATGTCAAGGCTGGAAAGGGTTTCTTTCAAGAGACTGATGGCTGGTGTGAGTTCTTCAGTGATCTCTTTCCCTATGGGGGCAACAAGGAGAATGCACCCCTTACCCCAGCCCCTAACCCTAGCCAACACCAGAAAGCCCCCATGAGCTGCAGAGTTCTGGAGGGAGTCTGATCCATGACCCAGAGACTAGGGGTGACAGATGGGTTTGCAACAGGCATGTGCCTCTCCCAGGGAAGAGTCAGAAGGCTCAAGGCTACCTGGAGTAGCCATGGAGGGAAGCAGGAGGGGAGACAGCTCCCTGAGCAGGCTTCTCTGTCCTTCACACTGTCTCCTCTGTTTCTCAGATGAGGATACTGAGGCTCAGAGCAGAAGGCAACTTGTCCAAGATCCCATTGTTATTAAACGGCTGAAATGGAAATCAGACCCATACTTACTCACTCCCCATCATGCCCCAATAACTCTCCATCCCCTGGAGAGGACGTGCCCTTTTTCTGGATGGCCCACTCACCAACTCATTCATTCAGTCTCCCTCCATTATTCCTTCATTCCATCAGTTAAGACGTATTTATTGACCACCAGCTATGTTATTTGTTTGACCAATTTGTAGTGTATCCTGCTCCAATAAGAATTAGAAGCAGCTTACAAAGATACCGATACTATCATGACCTCTGATGACACAATGGATGAGGTATGAAATGAGGGGATGCTGACCTTTGAATGGCCAGGACAGTGGCACAGAGGCCAGAGCATGGCTGGTCCCCAGGACATCCAGGCCTAGATCGCTCCAAAGATCAACAGAAGCTGGACTGCATTGCTTCTAAGTGAAAAAGCAAAGGGCCTACTGTGTAAAGCATACATCAAGTATGTGGATCCCTTTGGAACATAGTGATGAAAGCCTGGGCTCAGTTATTCAGAAGTCATCAACATCCCTTCAAAATCGGCAAAGTACATTGCCGTACACTTCTGTCTTTGAGTCTCCTAGTAACCCAGTAAGGAATGGAAGGTCAGAGAGATAAGTGACTGGCCTAAGGCCACACAGCCGACAGGCTACAGAAGCATCTGCTGCCAGGCCCTTTCCTGTAGAGCACAGGAGTTAAGTATGTGGACACCAGGGCCAAACTACCCAAGTTCATGTCCTGGATCCACTACTTAAAAGCTGTGTGACTTTGGGAAAGTTACTCAACCTCTCTATTTTCCCATACAGAAAATGGGAGGAAATAAGGTACCTCTCAGAGGTGAGCACTGCACTTATGAAGACTCCTGGCTGGCATGAGGAATCAGAAAAATGTTTACTTCTATTATCTGATCACACAGCTGGCTATCGCCTGTCCATTACCCCCATCAAAGTCCCAATAGGGGTTTCAAAGAAGGACAGAAAGGTGGACACCAGTGCACACAGATACATATATGCTGCTGGTACCCTCGAGCCAGACAATAAGAACACTTTTATCCATCCTTGCCTTCTCTCCCAAGGAATGGACAACAGGGAATACACCTTTAGGAGGATTTTTCTTCCCATGAACGCCATCCCAATGTCAATCACTTTCTCCTGGGTCACGGAGGTGCCGATTCCTTTCTGAAAAGGGGAGGGGCCCTCTCCCAGTCCCTGTGCCCACGGCGGGGCTCGGGCGCAGGGAGCATTCAAGCCGACACACCACACATGGAGCTCTGTCCTGACCTTTCCCCTGCCTCCCCCACTGCCAGCCAGCGCCTCCATCCGGATCTGCCTCTCCCTCCCGCATGGAAAGCTACGGAACCCATCGGAACTTGCTTTCAGCTGGGAACGAACTGTTCACACACTTCATTAACGGACAAAAAGAGAAAGGGGGTGTGTGGGGTGACAATGCCAGCATATCAAATCCATTTAACTAAATTATACACGGAGACTCGGCGTTAACCAGGAGCAGGGTGGAGGGGAGGGATGGAGTTTCATTAAGAAAAGACCAGGTTCGGAAGAGGGTGGCCCATTCTGTCTTTGTGCTGGTTTTTCTATGCTGATAAGATGTCTCTGTGTAATTTAAAATGTATTACTGAATGTTAAACACTTTTAGTCAATAATGTGAAATTGAAGGGTATTTGTGTGAGAGCTTGAGAACAAATACAGAACTCGGTGTTGAGTGAGTAACCCTCTCTTTATATATTGCTGGGGCTTGCTGAGGGCTCAGATCTTTAGCCAAAGGGTGGGACTGGAATTTGCTTGCCTAATTGCAATTCTTTAGGAGAGGAAGAAGGCTCAGAAATTCACTCCCAGTGGAGGTCAAGACCAGTCCAGCCAGCACCCAGAGTACGTCACAGGGAATGTGGCAATGGAGCTGATTCCCCCATCAAAAGGGAGATATATAGGGATCTCCCCAAGAGGCTTCCTTCAATCTCTCAACATTAACTGATGTCACACACTGGGCAATATAACTGTGGGAGAAATTGTCGGCATCAGGATTTCAGAGTTTGAAGCAAACTTAGGGATCATTCAGTCTGGCCCTTTTCTAATGAGGAAAGTGAAGCTCAGAGAGGTTGTATGACTTAGACAAGGTCACCCAGGAAATGAATGGCCAAAGGTAGAATCCAGGCCTCCTGGTGCCCAGGCAGCTGCTCTTTTCATCACCACACCTCTCTCTCATCCCCACCTTTTATGGCCAGGTCAGTGAATACAAGGGTTATGGGCAAGGCATGCAGAGTTGAGTTCAGGCAGAGTGATGGGGCATTCATGACCCCAGGGGCAGGTCTGAGGCCCCATCGCCTCCAGTTACAGGACCATGGTAGGATGCAAGGCCTGCTGCCCGAGGGGATGAGATTTCTGGATAGGCACCTACAGATGCTCTGGACAAGGAAATGGCAACCTACTCCAGTATTCATGGAGCTGTTGTGAGCTCTGAGTTCCCCAAGAGGAGATAGAAAGCATGTCCACCTGGGTAACAACATCACCTCTCTAAGTCTCCCCTTATCTGCCCTACTGCCAAGGTTGTGACAAGGTAGCTATGAATGGGATAGTCTTGAAAGTTGCACAGCCAGGTCATGGTAAAGGAAGATGCTGATGGCTAGCAGTGGTATGACGAGCACCCCATGGGCAGCGAGCCTGGACACTTTGAAATCATCTCAAGTTTTACTTTTGGAAAGCAGGACCTAGGGAGAGCCAATCCCCTAAAGATATGCTGTGACCTCTTTCCTTGAGACCAGGAGGAATTTTTCCACTGGTGTATTCTCTATTTGCAGCTGTATCTGTCCTGCTGGCCAACGAGCATGCTCAGAGGCAATAGCTTGCTGAGACAGGGCTAGGGAGAAGCTGAGACCCAGAATCAAGGCTCCAGGCTCCCTTCCCCACACCACAGGGGTGCCAGCTCCTGGCCTGAGGCTTGCAAGGCAGGCAGAACTGAGCCTGACTGAAAGGCAACCTGGGATGGGGGAGAGCAGGGGTGGGGGAGGGAACAGTTGGCTTACTCCAGGAACTGGAGGAAATCCCCCACACTGACCTGCCCCTCACATTGGCAGAGGTGCAGTAAAAGGGCTCATACAGCCCTTCATGAGGATCAGGCTTGAGCAACTTATAGAGCACAGCATGGCATGGACTGGGTTCAACCCTGCCTTTTGGGAAAAGAGTAACTGGGTGCGATTATGCTGCTGATGGGGCCGAGAACAGAGGCTAGTTCGGGGCTATTCCCCAGCCTCTGTACCTGGGCTCCCTGCCTCCCTCTGCTGGGGCTCCATTATGAGCTCCTCTGAAACTTGGTGTCTCCTTTCTGAGCCAAGTTCTCCCTCCACTGCCTGTGGCCAGTTCAGAATCCCTCAGGGGTAAATGACTGTAGAGCCTTCCAGTAGCCTCTCTTGGGAGCACATGGGTGTACAGTGAATTCAGAGTTTTAAGGATGAGGCAGACATATACCTTGGAGAAGGAAATGGGAACCCACTATGGCACTCTTGCCTGGAAAACCCCATGGACAGAGGAGCTTGGCGAGTCACAGTCCACAGGTTTGCAAAAGAGTCAGACATCACTTAGTGACCAAACAACCACAAGCATATACCTAGGGATGGAGAAAGAAGCAGTGTGGTCACCAGGACCCCAGGACCTCTGAAATTTAACCACAGTGGCAAGGACCACCCTCCACCAACCCAGCAACGATGATTCACATGATGGTTGTGAGGACCCCCACTGATTTAGCTCTGTCTTTTCAAAGTCTTCATAAGTTGGCTCCAGAAACGTGTGATTCAGGCACAGGGTAGAAAAGTGGACGGTGACGAACCAGATGTGTCTTCCACTCTTTAAGAGTCTGTGACTGTGAGGAGCTTGCTGGTTGGGGATAGTCTCTCACTGATCCTCTCTCTCCAGAGGCTGCAGGCACGGGGAAGCAGAAAGTCATGCAGAATGCGGAGCAGTGAGAGGAAGGCCCAGGACTGGGTATAGAAAAACATGTACAGGAAGTGGAGAGAAAGAAGTGACTACAGGGGGAGGAAACCATAGAGCTCACAGTTGAAGACATGAATGGAGGAGGGAGAGGTCAAGGGCTACCTGGACTGGGGAACCAATCTGAATTTAAATCCCTAATTCTTCTGCAGCATTTTGTTCCAAGAACCATTCACTGAGCATCCACTGTGTGCCTAGCAGTGTATGGTACACGGAACACTCCCTCAGACCCTGGGAGGTTAATATTACCATTTTGAAAAGTGGTTTGAAAAGTGAAGGAATCAAAGCCTAGAAGAGCAGTCTCTCTAGGTTGCAAGGGAAGGAATCATGGCTCTGAAAAATTAGCAAAACTGTTAAGGGAAGCTTAGAGAGGCAGGTGGCCTGCACTCCCACACAAAGGTGCCCAGGGACCTCAGGAAAAAGATAGCTGTGTAGCATGGACCTGGATCTGACCAGAGCTGTCCTGTGGCCTCGCAGGCCCCAGCATTCCAGCCACAAGGGGGTCTCAGGGAAGCCCTGAGACAGAACCCAGGTCCAGAAGAGGCACAGGCCACCCAATGCCCCTTCTCCTTGCCAGCTGTCAGAGGAAGGAGAAACTCATTTGGACACCCTCTACCCCCAGGGGAAAGAAGGCCAGTGCTGGGAGAAGTGGGGCGGAAGGGTGAATTCTTAGCAGCAGCAACATCAAGGAAGAAAAGAATGGTGTCTGGGAAGATAATGACTCAGAGAGTTTGGAGCGTAGACGTGCCACGGAGGTGTCAACCCCAGGGGGCTGAGTGGGAGGACCATGGCTGACTGTGCTCATGAACCACTGCACATGGCCCCTGGGTTCATGAGGGACCGGCAGCCCATGATCCCCTCTCATCTCCAGGCAGGGGAGTGTGGGGGCTCTGCTCCCTGAGCTGGGCCCAGGCCAGGCCTGAGTACCCCAACAAGAGTCCTGAGTCCCAGCAGGACAAGAGTCAGGAAATGCTGGGGAGGGGAAGGGCTGCCCTTGGTCAATGTCAGAGCAAAGAGCTACCCTCTTCCCATCATACATGGGCAGCCCCCATCTTTCAGGGCAGCAGGAAGAACACAGAACAGGAAGCAGGGGTCTGGGCTAGGCTTCATCAAAGACAACCCACCTGACCTTGGGCATGTCCCTGAACCCTTCCATGTCTTGTATCATACACAGGGTGGGAATGATTAACATCTGTGTTACCTGCCTTAAAGGGCTGCGAAGAGAAGGCATGGGAAAAAACTTTGAAAGGAATAAAAACCCCAAATGAATGTCCAATCTAATCGCCAGCATCGTCTTCAAATCTGTTAAGTGCTATTAAGATACTCTAAGCTACAGAGTCGGACACAACTGAAGCAACTTAGCAGCAGCAGCAGCAAGCTACACAAAGTCCTTTTTTTCCTTTTAAATCAAGGCCAACCTAAGCAGATTGGCACCCTCCAAACTCCCTATGGAAGCTGAGTAATGTTTTCAGCACTTGGTTACCAGGTATCATTGAGGACTGGTCCATGTGAAGGACAGACTTCAGGGCTGCATGGATCCCTTTCTTACATAATAACCCCAGGAAGTGGCATAGCTACCCTCCTTCCTCCTTCTGGGGGCTTCTGTTTCAACAGGTACCGCCCGCAGGTGCTGAGTTCTCCCTCTGGGCCAGGTACCGAGCCTTAACCCTCATCACGACTCTGGAGAGAATTGCTTCACTGTTTCACTAATGAGGAAACTGAGACCCACAGAGGCTAAGGAATTGGCAGACAAGGAGTAGTTTTCAGCAGAAATGGAAATGTTTAAGGGACCGTACAAATAAACTCAAATCAGCAAGGCTATTTGCTTTTATGTTTGTTTTGCCTTCTGTCTTTTTTGCCCATCTAATTTTTAAAACCTTGCTACTTGGAGTGTGCTTTGCAGAACAGCATCACCACAGAGCTGGTTGGAAATGCAGAATCTCAGGCCTTACCCCCAGAATCTGTTTTTTAAATGAGATCCTCCAGTATTTTGGAGGCAGATTGCAATCTGAGAAGTATGTATTTAAAGGAGAGTAGCACATCGCAAGAAAGATCAGGTTAACTGCAAAGAAAAATTTCCTGCCAGCTGGTTATAAAATATGCTTACGGAGGGGAGGGAAGAGGCCAGGGCAGAGATCCTCAGCTTTCTAGATGCTCAGTTGAGCGATGAGGGATGATCGTGAAGACTGCTCAAGGCTGCCTCCCAAGGGTGGAGCCACATCTGAGACTCCTGAGGAGGCTCTGGGAGGGGTCACACCCACCCCTCAAGCCAGCTTTCCTGACTACTAGGGACCTGGATTCAAATGCAGCCGCTTCTGCTGAGCTGAGACCAGCAGGCTTAATTCACACTCTCCTGGAGGACAGGTATTTGCATCTGAAATTACCCTGGAACTTAATTCTGCATAATGTTGCTCAGACAAACGACACCCCTGAAACTCTTTGCCAAGGCCAATAATAACATAACTGCAGAGAGAAATAATGAATAGGAGCAGAGGGAAAGGGAAAATCTAGGAGGCGGGGGAGAGGGGAAGGGGGAGGAAAAGAGACCACTTCCAGCCAGAGGCATTTTTGTCTTTTTCTAAAGTCAGTGGCACAGTGCTGGCACATAGTAGGCATTCAGTAAATAGTTCATGAAATCACAGACTATACTGAAAGCAACAACAAAGTAAAAAGAAAGCCGCTCAGTTCATTAACTAATCTATAACCAATTCATTAGTCCAACCGATCATTTGTGCAAGATTCTATTAGGCACCTGCTCTCAGCCAGGCACTGTGCTGGGCACTATGGCCCCTGTCCTCCTGAGCTGAGCCTGCTGTGGGAAAACACCACAATGCGGGGGTGGGGGGCGGCAATCAAAGTCCCCGCCGGGGAGGCTTAAAGTCCAAGGGCAGAACTCGGGCAAGTGACTGATGGCCTCACAAGGTGTGGAGGTATCAACAGGTCTTCAGGTTATCCCTTGCTGGCCTCAACACCTGTCGCCTTGGATACTGCCCTGGAAAATGTAAATTTCCTGCAAGTCTGCATATTGCTTAAACCTCAGAGCTGGAAAGGAACATGAGAGGTCATCTTACTGTCTTATTCATTCTACAGATGGGAAAGGGAGGTTCAGAGATGTGATGAGATTTGTTCAGGCCACCAGCCAGGTAATGGCAGAGCTGGAGGAAGAACCCAGCTCCCACTCCTTGACCAAGCTGTCCCTCCTAGAAGATGGGGGAACCTGGGTTCTAGTCCAGGGACAGGCAGGTCACCTCTCTCTGGAAATCAGTTCTGTCATCAGGAAACAGACAGGGGGAATCTTTCAGTAGTCCCCGGCACTGTGTTCCACCAAGGTGATTCTGGGGGCTCCTGGAAGAGGAGGGGTTGGCTGGGGGGGTGGGGCTCTTGGCCCCTCCCCTGCGTTAGTCAGAGCAACTCTCTTGTCCACTGGCCTCCCATGAAATGGTTGGTTTGAACCAAAGGTCCCATGGCTAAAAACTCAAACCAAAACAATTAACCAAATATATATGCATATATATGGTAAAGAATTCACCTGTAATGCAGGAGACATGAGTTTGATCCCTGGATTGGGAAGATCCCCTGGAGAAGGACATGGCAATCCACTCCAGTATTCTTGCCTGGAAAAGGCCCATGGACGGAGGAGCCTGGTGGGCTACAGTCCACGGGGTCACAAAGAGTTGGGACACGACTCAGTGCCTACACAACAACAGACACGCACACATATACATGTGTGTGTTGATATAGGGTTCCTGCAACACACATGCCGCGCACTTGGCAAGTACACAAGTCATAGAAGACAGGCTCTCCATCCTTCAGATGCATATGCTACCTTAAGTGGGAGGAAACACACACGTGAACAGACCTAAAAGCCCCAGAAAGCAGCATTTAGCCTCATAATTGCCCATCCCCAGAGTACTTAAAGTCTAAAGCAGCCCAGCGCCAAAGGATGCTGTGTACGGCGTGGGGTCAACCGCGGCCTCCCTGCGCATGGGGGTCCCCAAGACAGAGGCTTGCCTGAAAACACGCAGCGGCAGGAAGAGGAGAAACTGGCGACAGAAGCCCTGGGGCTGCCGACTCTCTGTCTTTGGGGCCCCACCCAGCACCCTAAGAGCCACCCTCCGCCCACTGCCCCCAGCCTCCCCTCCTCCCACCACCCCAACCTAATTATGCGTGTTTACATTACAGTTACGTATAATCTGTCATTTACATTCAGTTGCCGGCTTCTCTGTGTGCTCATAAAATATTAACACTGGAGGGCCGCTTGTTGCAGAAATGTTTATAATTTCTCTTCCCCATTATGGGCTTATTAATGATAATAATGCCGTTTCCCTGCTTAGGAGCTGGGGCTACGGAAAGGCAATCACTCACCGGAGCTGAAATATGACAGTGGGAAGTCGGATTCCGTTCCCTGCTCGGCATTTAATCTTAATAACATTTTATCTCAGACGACAAGTGTGTGTAATGTTGTTTAAAAGCCATGACTACATCGACACTCCATGTTCAGAGAAAAGGATGGGGGAGGGGCGGCCAGGCCTGACCTCCCCGCTTCCCTCCCCTCGTCCACCTCCTTTCCCTGCTGCTTTAGTCACAACTTTCCTTTCCACCATCCCTGGCTCTCTGGGGTGGGCGTGAGCCTCCCCCTTCAGTGAGTCAGGCTGCAGCGGTCTGCGGGGTACCTCCCTCCACCCAGCTCCCCCGGCTCAGCATGAAAGGATTTTTTTTCAACCTGTGAGAATGAAAAGTACTTACGAGGACATCAGCCTTTGAAAACACAACTACCTCAAATGGGCTCTATTAAAAATAAATAAGTCCATTTCGGCTGGAGAGCCGGGCCTGAGGGGTTGTGAAGTCTTTAAGCTGCGTTGCAGCGGGACGCACACGCTCTCCCCATCCTGGGGCAAGGTTCCTAATGATACAGTCTTCGGCGCCACTCCCTCAGCCTCGCCTCCGACTCACCCCTGCTGCTTGGGGCACCTCCCTGCCCCCGTTTCTCAGCCTTATCTTCCCTTGGCTAAACCAGCCCCCTCTGTCTAATGCTTACTGTGACGGCCGCCGCCCCCCTTGCCCATTGCATCTGCCGCCCCCACAGTCTCATCCCTTACTCTGGGGTACAGGAGGGTGCAGGCTGTTTCTCCTGTATTTCCATCCTCTTTAGAGGGACACTAAGAGGAGGAAACTTTCAGAGAGGACGGATATATTCGGCATGAACTGTGGTGATGGTTTCTCAGGAGCATATGTATCTCCAAACGCATTAAGTCGTACATATTACAAACATGTACAGCTTTTTGTCAATCATATCTCAATAAGGTGGTTTTTTAAAAATAAAGGATCAATAGAAGGAAAGAGGCTATAGGTATAAGTGGTGCCGTGTGCCCAGAACACATAGTTTCCTTCCTCATTTCTAAGTCATCTACTAAAGTAACTTTATTCAGGGTTTCCCTGTGGTCTAGTGGTTAAGAATTCACCTGCCAATGCAGGGGACATGGGTTTGATCCCTGGTCCGGGAAGATCCCCCATGCCAGGAAGCAACTAAGCCCATGCACGACTATTGAGCTGAGCTCTAAAGCCGGAGAGCTACAACTACTGAGCCCACAAGCCCAAACTACTGAAGCCCACGCACCTAGGACTCTGTCCGTAGTAGGTCGACACTCAGGATTCTGTTCATAGGAGGTGCTCAGTGACTAAATGTTGGCTGGAATTTGAAACTAAAACTACCAGTTATCCTGGAGAATGGTGCTGGGCTGAGAAGAATTGTGTTTTCAAGTCTAGCTTTTTTTTTTTCCCCCAAGGTGACTCTTCTCTGCTTCCCTGATAGAGGGTCATGCCTCCAGCCCACAGAGCTCATGATTTGTATGGATGTATTGCTGGACATGGAAACCCAGTTGAAATGTTTTCCCTGAGTGGAACTAAAATCTGTGAGCCTCCAGCTCCCAAGTTCTGCCCTCTAGAGCTCACGGAGCCAGGGCCAGAGGAATTTTGACAAACTGAGGTGGAAGCGCTACAGCCTCCGTTTTGGAATCTCACTTTCATCATTTCATAACAAGAATAGTCTTTGGCATCTTGCTGTGGCTATTTTAGCAGTTAAGATGCCCTAAGACCCTCTTGTACTCAACTCAGACACACAGGTCTTTACTTTTGAACCTACATCAAGTCGAGTTTTCCCCAGCCTGTACTTATGGAATTGATTTTTTGGAAACCTCAGCGCAAGACTTTCCATTTCTTTCTGTTAAGTTTCGACTCCTTACTTTCGGCCCATCATTCCAGTCTGAAAGGTATTTCGGATCCCGATTCTGCAGTCCCACGTATCAGCCAGCCCTTCTGCATCTGTGTCATTCACTTATTTTTTAAAAAATATTTTTATTTACTTGTTTAGTTGACTGTCAGAGAAGGCAATGGCACCCCACTCCAGTACTCTGGCCTGGAAAATCTCATGGACGGAGGAGCCTGGAAGGCTGCAGTCCATGGGGTCACTGAGGGTCAGACATGACTGAGCGACTTCACTTTCACTTTTCACTTTCATGCATTGGAAAAGGAAATGGCAACCCACACCAGTGTTCTTGCCTGGAGAATCCCAGGGACGGGGGAGCCCAGAGTTGGACACGACTGAAGTGACTTAGCCTTAGCCTAGTTGACTGTGCTGGGTCTTAGCTGTGGCCCTCGAAATCTATATTCCTTGCGGCATGGGGGTTCATTTTTAGTTGGGGCATGCAAACTCTTACCTGAGGCATGTGGGACCTAGTTCCCTGACCAGGGACTGAACCCAGGGCCCCTGTGTTGGGAGTGCAGAGTCTTAGTCACTGGACCACCAGGGATGTCCCTCATTCACTTACTTGCAAAACATGCCTTCAGGGTTACACTCTGAAGTCTGATAAATTACTGAATGGGCAGACAGCATATCATCTGACATCTCCCATCAGGTAGACTTCAGCCAGAGAGAAAGCTTTCTTTGGGCATGATTGCTCAGAAGGCCACAAACCAACAGACTCTAGGAAACGTCTAGTGTCAGCAGAGGCTCTGGAAATGGAAGAAATAGACCATGGGCCCCGTTCTGCTGCTAATAAGCTGTTTTTCTTTAGAAAAAATGAGCCTTTTAGGGTCTCAGTTTCTTCATCTGCAATGTGAGTGGGTTAGATCGGATGGCTCCAAGTTCTCTTCCAATTCAACACTTTAATGGATCAATGACTATGCTGCAACCATGCTTCTCAGCCTTGCGCACAAGGAGCAGTGAAAAGTTCTGGCAAAAAGCTTTATTCAAACCAAGGTATCTTGTGGTTCCAAAGTTTTCTACTCCTACCAGTCCAGCTTCCTTATGCAAACAGGAGATGAGTTTTTTTTTGACATGACTTGTTTTGACTGAACACAAGCTGGTTCTTCTCTAAAGGCAGTGTGGCTTCGTGTGGAAGGGAGGGGCTTCCCTCCCCCAACACCGTCATTTTTAGTCTCTATCTTTTCCCAGTTTTTGAAAATTATTCTATGATTCTATCTAGAGTCTCCTGGCACCTGTTCCACTTGTGTGTCAAAACAAAGGAAAACTAACATTTAGAGGGTGCCTAAGATGTGCTACACGCCCATACCACCTACTTTCACAGCAGAACTGGTCTCTGGGGAGGTCCCTGCAAGGTGCCTGCCCCATGTAGCCAAGGACAGGTACACTTGAACAACTCACCATAAAAATGGTGTGTGAGGTGTCTTGTTGGTAGTTTGATCTAAGTTTGAGGAGGAGGGAGCCATCCATTACTGTTGAAGAAAGCACGTTGCAACAGATAGATCTTGAATTGCCTGCTCTGTGATGCTGGCATGGATATGTTTTCCTTCTATGAGGAGCTAATGTGAATGAAGGCTAAAGGTGCAGGTGGGTGGCAGGTGGGGTGTATTGTGGAAGATGAGACCAGCACACAGGAGCCAGGTGGTAAGCACCCTTGAATGCCTGTCAGGACTTGAACTTGAGCCTCTAGATGATCAGAAGACAGGGCATGTCCAGAGCAGAATGATAGACCTCATTTTAGAAAGCTCCTGGCAGCTGTGTGGCGGATGAACTAGAGGGGACAATGGCAGAAGCAAGACAATAAGCTGTCAAGGGAAATATTATAAGGTCTTAAACCAGGGTGGTGACAACAGCAGGAATAAAGAGAAAGAAAGAGGGCCTATAGTTGCTTAGACAATAAACTCAAGAGGACTTGGTTATCCATTAGGGTTAGCTGCTGCTGAGGCTAAGTCGCTTCAGTCGTGTCCAACCCTGTGCAACCTCATAGACGGCAGCCCACCAGGCTCCCCCGTCCCTGGGATTCTCCAGACAAGAACACTGGAGTGGGTTGCCATTTCCTTCTCCAATGCATGAAAGTGAAAAGTGAAAGTGAAGTCGCTCAGTCGTGTCTGACTCTTAGCGACACCATGGACTGCAGCCTACCAGGCTCCTCCGTCCATGGGATTTTCGAGGCAAGAGTACTGGAGAGGGTTGCCATTGCCTTCTCTGATTAGAGTTAGAGATGAGAGCAAGATATCATCGGTGATGTTTTCCATGATTTCTAGCTAAATGGTTTTGCTAACCAATTTCAGGAAGAAAGGAGCAAGAACAGATTGAAATGAGGGAGGTCCTGAGTTCATTTTGAGACTCTGGGCATAGTGGGGCTGCAGATACAGGGCATGGTTAAAATCACCCAGAGGGCATGTGCAGAACAAGACAAGAGGCTAAGGACAGAGCCTGGGCAGAGACTGATGTGTGTAGGGGCTGGGGTGGGGGGACAAGGGAAGAAGAGCCGCTACAGATACACAAGGCATTGTGTAGAGGGAGCCAGGAGAGTGGTATCAGGGACGCAAAGGAGCAAATCCCCAGGGCTACTTACTGAGGGGTTACAGAGCTCCAGATCACTGATGCAATGAACATGGGCTGGGGCAGACTCCGGGAGATGGTGAGGGACAGGGACGTCTGGCGTGCTGCAGTCCATGGGGCCACAGTCAGACATGACTGGACAACTGAGCAACACCACCCCCACAGAGCTCCAGAGGACAAGGACCACAAGAAGAGGTGCTGGGAGAGCTGGTGGGGGTGACTGACAGGCTTCTTTCATGGCTGGAGGACGGGGTAGCGGTAACGAACCCAGGTCACAATCCCGGCTTCACCACTTACCAGCCGTGTCACCCTGGGCAAGCGGTGAACTCACTGAGCCTCAGTTTCATCAACTATAGAATGGGGATTATAACAAGATTTATGTCGTAGGTTGTTGTTAGGATTAAATATAATAGAGGTAAAGCACTTAGAATATACAACAGATGTTCAATAAGTGTTAGCCAAAAATTCAGAAATTTGGAGGTTTAGTGAAAAGGGTAATAGAAGAATAGCTTTAAAAAAAGACTAAAAGTATTTCTTTCGATGAGAGGTTTTAAACATGGCTGAAAACAGGGGGAAAGGGAAAGTGAGGCTGGCAAGGAAGAGAGGTAATCTATAATAATAAAGGAAGGTCCTAGATGAAACAGAAAGATGGAAGCAGGAAATTTAGCCCAAGGTATGACCATTTCTCTTTTTCAGACAAACAGAAGGTTTCCTTGGAGAGCACAGGCAGAAGAGTTGGTCCACACCTGAGGGGCTTTCTCATGTCAGTGAAGGTGTGTCTTTACTGAGGGCACAGCTGGCTTGGAGGGCTTCGCAAGTGGCACAGTGGTAAAGAAACTGCCTGCCAATGCATGAGATGCAAGAGACACAGGTTTGATCCTTGGAGAAGGAAATGGCAACCCACTCCAGTATTCTTGCCTGGAAAATTCCATGGACAGAGGAGACTGCTGGGCTGCACAGTCCATGGGGTCGCAGAGTCAGACACGCATGCACGCAGAGCTGGCTTGGGGTACTGAGAGAGGGAAAGGCCTGGAATGGGGCTGAGAAGAATGAAGTAGGCATTGAAGACAAGAATTGCAAGGAGCACCGGGGGCACAGCTCAGACTGTACACCATACATTTATAGCATGTTCTTTGAAATTATTTACTAAGGAGAAATGGAAGTGAGAGAGTTCTGCCATTCTGGTTTCGATCACCCATCCATGACACCAGACGCAGAAGAGGCTACATCTGTTTTCTCAAAGCCCCCCAGGGTGGCTGTTGACTCTCCATCTCACACTGCTCCCACTGCCGAGCCTGGGAGCAGCTGGCGGGGGGACAGGACCCATCTCCTCCCATCTGCGCCCCCTCCCTCAGCACAGAGCAGAGGCTCCCGAGCCTTTACGTAATTCTTTTCCTTTCAAAGTCACCAGGATCCACATGCAGGCTAAGAGTGTGCATCTCCTACGGTTAGAGCCACGAGCTTAATCCTCACTATTCAGCTCACTTCCAACACGTTAGATTTCTGCTCAACACCATGGAAAAGGACATCTCACATGCTCGCCCATTAATAGTACAACCTCCCCTGTCATCGGAGGCAGCCGCTGGCGTTTAAACAGCCTGAAAACCCTACCTCCTCCGCAGAAACTTCAGGGACTAATACGGGAGCTAACATTTAACAAGAGCCTTCTATTTGCTAGGGACCTCCTTATGTACCCACCCCACAAACAGACTGCACTTAGCTTGACATCAGCTCTGGTGTTGTTAGCATTGTTGCCCTATTTTACCGGTGCTATACAGAAACAAAGGCTCAGAGAGGTATGATCACTTATCCAAAGTCACACAGCACTGGGTTGGCAGCACAGAGATCCAACCACAGTTGGCTGACTGTTGTTCCTCACGTACTCAGCTGCCTGCCCTGGTGTAGCCCATCGTCTACAAGGATAACCTCTGGCAGTCCTTCCTGGTTTCTAACCTGGGATCAGGACTTTGATCCTGCTTTGTCGTATACCCTGATTGCAAGATACAGAGTAGAGCTCCTCACCCAAATCTGGGTTAGTCTATTTATCTTTCTTCTCTTATGATAAATCATGACTTTTCAAAAATTTTTATTGTGGTAAAAATATACATAAAGTTTACCATCTTAACTATCTTAAGGGTACAGTTTAGTGGTATTAGCACATTTACATTGTTATGCAAATGTTACCACCATCCATCTCTAGAACCTTATCTTCCCAAACTGAAACTCCATACTTTATGGAACAATAATTCCCTACCGCACTCCCCGACTTCTGGCAATTATCACTTTGCTTTCCGTCTCCCTGAACTTGACTACTGGAAGAACCTCTCATACGTGGAATCATACTGTATTCGTCCTTTTGTGACTGGCTTATTTCACTGGGCATAGTGTCTTCAAGATCCATCCATGCTGTAGTACGTGTCAGAATTTCCTTCTTTTGGGGGGCTGAAATGTATCCACTGCATGGATGCATCACCTTTTGCTTTATCCATTCATCTGTTCTTGGACACTTGAGTTGCCGTCATCTTGCGTCTACAGTGAATAATGCTGCTGTGAAAACTGGTGTACAAACATCTCTCCAAGACCTTGGTTTTAATTCTTCTGGGTGTATCCCCTTTAGTGGAACTCCTGGGTCATACGGTAATTCTACGTTTGACTTTTTGATGAACCACCATCCTGTTTTCCACAACAGTTGCACTGTTTATATTCCCACCAATGATGCACACGGGTTCTTATTTCTCTGCCCCCTTCACCAATACTTATTTTCTCTTTTGCTGATAGCCGCCATTCTAATGGGTATGAAGTGGTATCTCATGGTGGTTTTGATTTGTGTTTCCCATCCAGTGGTCATGTATGGATGTGAGAGTTGGACTGTGAAGAAAGCTGAGCGCTGAAGAATTGATGCTTTCGAACTGTGGTGTTGGAGAAGACTCTTGAGAGTCCCTTGGACTGCAAGGCGATCCAACCAGTCCATTCTAAAGGAGATCAGTCCTGGGTGTTCATTAGAAGGACTGTTGCTAAAGCTGAAACTCCAATACTTTGGCCACCTCATGCAAAGAGTTGACTCATTGGAAAAGACCCTGATGTTGGGAGGGATTGGAGGCAGGAGGAGAAGGGGACAACAGAGGATGAGATGGCTGGATGGCATCACCAACTCGATGGACATGAGTTTGAGTGAACTCCAGGAGTTGGTGATGGACAGGGAGGCATGGCGTGCTGTGATTATGGGGTCGCAGAGTCAGACATGACCGAGCGACTGAACTGAACTGAATGATTAGTGATGTTGAGTGTCTTTTCAATTGCTTACTGACCACTTTTATGTCTCCTTTGGAGATATGTCTATTCAACTCATTTTTTAATCTGGTTGCTTTAAACCGTAACATTAAAAAAAAAAAAAAATCCTGACCTTCTGCCCTCTGTATCTCTACACACATTCCCAGGACAGTTCATTGGCAGTGCTCTAAGGGAGCAAAAAGGACTTCCCCTGCCCCCACCCCATCTGACTAGGTATGCCAGCACAGAACATTTATGTACAACACCGCACTCCTTTGGACTAAAGCACTGAAAAGGTCCATCAGTGTGTGAATGTTACCCAGAAGAGGTGATTTATCAAGTCACTATGACTCATTAACACTCCAGCTTAGATTCTTTAGCCTGTGTAGCTTTCTGGTCATCCATCAAGGAGAGGGCCACCAGACAGACAGCTCCTGGCAGGTTGAAGGCAGGTCCTGGTGGAAAGGAGTGGTGAATAAAGGAGAGAGACTAGACAGAAAGTGTCTGAGCAAACAGGGTAGGGGTCAGCCAAGGTGGTGGGGTGGCAGCCCCTGCCTTGGTGTGCAGAGTGTGGGGGGATTATTATGTAGGGAGCAGGCAGGAACACAGGCTCTGTCTCAAATGGGAAGAGGAAAGTAAGGATGTGCTTAAGGGTTAAGACCTTTGGGCCAGGTGAGTGTATGAGAATTTTTTTTTTTTTTAATTGGAGGAAAATTGCTTTACAATGTTGTGTTGGTTTCTGCCATACATCAGTGTGAATCAGCCATAAGTATACATATGTCCCCTCCCTCTTGAATGTCCCTCCCACCTCTCTATGGGAGCTTTTGTCTTTATCCCAGAGCACAGGTTAGGGAGTTGCAGTAAAAGAGGAGGAGTCAGAAGCCACAAGGGAGAGGGTGTGGGAAAACAGGATGTTGCAGCCCTGGAGGATGCTGCTTGGACCTCCCTTTGCAAGAAAAGTGCTAAGAAGCCTCCAGCTGCTGCACCTTCGCACCCAGCCCTGCTTTCACACCAACACCAGCTTTCTCCAGGCTACGGTTAACCAGCAAAGGATCTCAGCCCAGTTTCTAGAGATGGGCCACTCCCACCCAAACACAGGACTCCTGGCTGCAAGAGGGGACCTTGGCTGGAAGAGGGGAGCTTTGCTCGAGCATGGAGGAGAAACAGCCCCCCTCCCTGGCTGCAGGTTTCTCAAGCTGCTGTGCCCTCTAGGGCCCTTCTGCCCACTCCCCTCGATGTCCCTCGCTGTCCCTCTCTCCTCTCACTGGCTTCTCACCTGCCTCTGGACTGAAGGCTCTCCCCATGGATCTCTGCTCCCACTCCTCTTGGTATTTCACAGTGCTTTCTCCCGGTACATTGGCTGTACATCTAATTCCATCTGATATCTGCTTCTTGGAGGATGCAAACGGAAGCAGAAGCCACCAAACACCCCTCCCCACCCCACCCCCCCACATCCCACCTGGTTTTCCAAAACAGTAAATCCCCTACATACAAATGAGTTCTGTTCTGAGGACAGCTGTAAGTCCAATTTGTTTGTAAGTCCAACAAAGTTAGCCTAGGTACCCAACTAACACAATCGGCTATATCGTACTATACTGTAATAGGTTTCTAATACTTTCCATGCAAATAACACATAAAAAAACAAACATAAGAAATGAAGAAAACATTTTTATTCTTATAGTACAGTACCTTGAAAAGTACAATAGTACCAGCTACATCACCGCCACGTTTACACTTACTTCTGGCCTTGAAATAAAGACACTGTACTATTGTACTCTACACAGCACTGTACAAAGTACACATAAGCACAACCACTTGTAGAGGATGCACTCACGTGACAATGTACACCAGACACATGGGCCAACTTACGAAGCTGGACATGCTAACTCACGTCTGCATCTTTGAAAGTTCCCGACTTGAAGATTCACATAGAGAGGACTTACTGTAAAACCCACTTCCCTTCTGGGCTTGATCTCACCATCACTTCTAGAGGCTGAATGGTAGTCAAAACAAAGGTGGCCTTAGTTTACAGACAGCGGAGAGCTAGCAACAGAAGGTACAAAGGCGTGCACGGACCATTTCGTTCATTCTTCACGGAGCAGGATGGCACATAATAAGGAGACCTCCCACTTGGGTGCTGTCCTTCTGCTGGGAACTCATGAGTTGGGTGGAGGGTAATTCAGAAACCTGACTGTATTCAACTCTGAATCCACAGGGCCTTGGACAGTGCCTGGCTTCTGCTCAATAGATATTTAAAGACTAAATGAGTTTATTCATCATAATAGTGCTCTAAAATTTCCTCAGATCTTCTGCAAATGAAATCTCTCATTTCATTTTCTACGCTGGGCAAAGACTGTCTTGAAGAAGCTAAACTGAGGTCCAGAGAAGTTGAAGAAGTGGACCACAGCCTCGAGGCACTTTCTGTCAGATTAGACCACCCTATTTCCTGTTCCTCCTTCATGCTCAGAAAAACACTTTGGTCCAGAGCCCCCCAGACAGCAATGCATAGCCCTCACCCCCCTTCCCCCTTGTGACATCGCAGCCAATTCCAACCCACACCCAGAGAAGCAGCGGCTCAGAGCACAAGGCCAGAATGAGGTCCAAAATAGGGTGTGTGAGGCCAACTAGCAATTGGCTGATCCGCAGTATCCTAGGACGTATCTGAAGGGCAGTGGTCAAGTGAGGAGAAGCAAGGAGCACACACTCCCCAAGAGGGTTGACCACATGACCGAGGTGAATTCTTGCCAGAATTGGTTCCACCTGAGCAGTGCCATGTTGGGTGCCGGGGCTCCCCACTCCAGCCGGCCAGAAGCAGAGCAGCCCTTTCTACAACACTCTCACCAAATGGTGCAGCCCCAGATTGCCATTAGGGACACAGCCATTCAGCGTTCACTGCCAGTACTTACACCACATCAGGTCCTGCCTTCTGAGATACAGCGGGATTGGCTTTAGTTTTACTTTTAAGTGAGACAAAACGAAGATGAGAGAAGCGATTGCGGGGTAGGGAACATGTGCTTGTTGAGAGGTAACACCACTCTGGGTGGGATCGTCCCCTGGAGGATAAACAACCGCCAGAGACAAACAGGCTTTGATAACCTGCTTATGGTCAATTAAAAATCCCAATTAACACTTCTGAAAAGTAGTTCAATATTTGCTACTGAACTCAAGATGAGGTGCCTCCGGTGGCAGGTGGGAGGCGAGGAGGAGGAAGCGATGGCTGCTCTCTGGGGAAGGGCCCCCCCTCCCCCCACCGGGACTGTCGAAAAAGGGATCCGTCAGCCAAGCCAGAGGGGGTGGGGGATGGGCAGCCTGCTTCTCCATCTTTCTCGCTTCCAAATTCTTGTTCCTGCATCTTTAAACAAAAATGCCACGTTAGGCACCCACTCCTGCCATTTGGACACAGAGCTCTGCCGTCCCGCTCTGTGATCCCTCTGCTGCTTCAGCTCCGGGCTCAGGCCTTCACCCCCTACTCTGAGGCCTGACCGTCCTAGGAATGTCACAGGACGCCCCTCCCAACTCGCAGGGCATTCACCCTGCGCTAACGGTCTGGAAGGCAAACAGCGTGGCACCGGCCAGGGTAAACATACCGTGCCTCGCAGCTGTGATTACTGCCCCGTGGTTCCTGTACTGGTCTTCCCCTCCCTCGTGTCCACACCCTCCAGTGACACAGTGCCGAGGTCTTGGCTATCTTCTCTGTCCCAGAGCCTGCTTCTCCACCGTGGGCAGGCCCTTGCCACCTCTTTGCCAGCTTGCCTCTTTTCTGTCTGGCTCCCCAGTCGACCCTGCTTGCTGCTGCCAGAATAATCTTTCTAGAATAACAGTAGGATCATCTTAGTGCCCTCACTGGAGACAACTCAACAGCCCCCATTGCTTTTAGGAAAAGTTCAGTCTTCGGTCAGTCATGGAACATCTGTCCTGACCTTGGCTCGCTCCTCTGCCCTCCTTCTTAACCTAATTGTCCTCTATGTACTGGCCACTGGGGTCTCCTCCTAGAGCATGCTATCTTCCTGTGGGATCTTCCCTCTGCCAGAATTGCCCTTTCCCCTCTTCTTCAGCTAGCAAACACTGACTCTCTACAGCTGAAGCTTCACTTCCTCCAGGAAGCCATCCCTGACTGCTTCTCCTCCAGTTTGATTCAGATCCTCACTGTGTTTACTTATCCTCTTCACAGAAATTCCCATTCCACACCATCAAGACTGATTTATTGTTCCTTGAAGCTTTCTCAAAAACAAGGATTATATCTTATTCACATCATACTTCCTGGCACATAAGTAGGTATTTATGTTTATTGCATGAATGGATGAACAAATATTTCATACAACTTTATAAAAACTGTGTAATTATCAAGTTTTTGTGACTCAGTGTTTCCCATTGAGCTTCATTATTAATATCAGAAGTGCTTTATTTTCACTTCCAATTTTTGAGATACCAACAGTGGTTCTAACTCTTTATGTATCTTCCCCCAAAATCTCTGTCAGGGATAACTCAAGCCCAGAACCATCTAGTAGATACTGATAGTTAAAAGGATGCTTGTAGTTAAGCATCAATGTGAAATAGAAGATTTTTCTGGAATGCACATAACCACCTCCTAATTTATCTACCTGGTGAATATGAATTGGGAGGTTTCCTTAAATTAGCAGAGCCAACTTGCATTTTCCTGGAAAATGTGACTGCATCTGTGGCTCATCCCACAAAGACGCAGGTAAGGGAGCTCAGAGAAAGTGCAGCAGCCAGTGGAAAGGGCAAAGGGTGGGGAAAGGAGGTGGGAGCCTGCAGAGAATTCAGGGCTGCTCAGCAACCCCCTTATGCAAACCAGCAATTTTGAAGGAATATAGCTTGGAGCTCAGGCCTCCAACTCTCTATCACCCCAGGGCTATTTCATCTTGAGATGAGCCTGGCTGCCTTCACCACCCACCTAATGCTCTAAGGGGGAAATGCAAAGATATTTCTTGTTCTCCATCCCATTGGATACTTCCGTCTGCAATTCAGAGAACCGCCTGTTTGACACTGTGATCCCTGCCTGCAGCCATCCCTCCTTCCCAGACGCTGGATTCCGACCTGAGAGACTTTGTTTACTCACCCCTGGTGGCAAACATTGACACTGAAAGCAACTCTGCTTCTGTGGTTGCTAGTTTTCTGGTCCCAGGAAACCTCGGTTCCCAAGTGACAACTACATTTTAGGCCCATTAGCGAGCCTACCACCAAAACACAAGATATAAATCTCTGTTCTACTCCTGACCTTTTCCAATCCCTGGAAATCAAGGTTTCTTCTTCTTTGGTCGCCAGCTGTACTCCACCCAGAATCTTCTCTCTCTAAAGGCAGCTGAGTGGAAGTGGAAGCCAACCTGTTACCCTAGGAGACGGTGGGTGCCCTGGCGATACTGACTTTACTGGATGGTCTATAGGCCTGGCCTGGAATCTATACCTAGAGGCAGCCCAATAAATGATGGGGGTAAAGAGAAATGATGACGATGACGATGAGGATAATAACAACTGTTACCACTACCCCCACCCCATCCCTTCCCCGCGTTATAGGGCACACGTTAGGTGCTGGTTCAGATCAGTTGCTCAGTCGTTTCAGGCTCTTTGCAACCCCATGGACTGCAGCATGTCAGGCTTCCCCTGTGCTAAATTCTTCACTTGTATTACCTGGGTTAATTCTTACAAGAATTATTATGCCCATTTATAGATGATGAAATTGAGCTATAGGAGGTTAAATAACTTGTCTAGGATCACACAGCAGACCTCAAACTTCTTGGTTCTCACTCCTACAAAGAAAGAGAAAATGAGGAAGAAGGAGAAAAAAGAAAGGCTAGAAAAAGGAAATGATGGAGGAAGGAAGGGGGGAGGAAGGAAGGAAGGATTTCTAAATAGGCTGACCTGAAGCAAACCAGAGAAGACGATGATAATGAAATTTACTAAAAAAAAAAAAAAAAAAAGATAAAGACTTAATTATCATTCCTCAGACTTACTCCCTGAAAACCTCAAAGCGCCCTCACATCTCTTCCTTTTTCTTCTTACAACCCAACAAGGTGGGTCAGAGTATCTGCCAGTCTCTCTGCTCCTTTCATCCTCTTCGGCCCCCATCCCTACCTTCACCCCCTTCCACACTATACATACACTTTAAAAAAAACCTGTTTAGACTGATGGCAAAATCGATGTCCGGAAAAGTCTTACGGTTAAAACTCAAACATCCCCAGCCCAGATGTCACAGGCCAGGCCAGGCAGCTTGGCGGAGACCCCGAGAGGACGGGTCTGGGCTGGAGTGGGGGCTGGGCTTTTTTATACTTTTTCTTCCTGCCAGTGTCTGGGCTGGGAGTCCTGGCAATGAGAACATATGTTCTCTTGTTTCACTCCAGCCAAAGTGAAAAGGTAGATGTCACATACACCCACACCCCAGGAACAACGCGAGTATTAATAACTGTTTGAATTGTACGCAAGTCTCAGCATATTCCTCTGCGATGCCTCAAAAGCCATTTATTTTGGTACCTCATTGTGGGGATGGTACTGGAGGCCAAGCCAGGCTGCTGGTGACTAACAGAGAGCTCTTCATTCAGGGGAACGTTGGAAAAGCGCTTCCGTTTCCCCGTGTGCATTAGGTGGGTGGTGAAGGCAGTGAGCTAAGTAGAGCGCTGTCAAGGTCTGTCTGTGCGCCCCGGATGTGTGTGCGGCGTGCCAACCTCCGTACCCACACCATGGGAGGGAAGTCTGGGGGCGGGGGAGAGGTGGAGAATGCAGATAACCCCCTACGATGCATAACCTAAAAATAGTGTGCGTTTGCCTTTGACTGGCAGTCTATGAGTTTCCCCCTGCAGCAGAATCATCTTTCTCATTTTACTTTGCTTCAGCTGTTATTAAAATGAGTTTGCATTCTCAGAGAAGATGGCAACAGAAGCCAGGTTTATGCTGTTTTTTTTTTGTTTTTTGTTTTTTGGTGGCTAAGTCATGTCCAACTCTTTGCGACCCCACGGACTGTGGCCCGCCAGGCTCCTCTGTCCTTGGAATTCTCCAGGCAAGGAACTGGAGTGGGTTACCATTTCCTTCTCCAGGGGATCTTCCCAACCCAGGGACTAAACTCAGGTTTCCTGCATTGGCAGGCACGTTCTTTACCAACTCTTTCTTGAGACACCAGGGATTAGGTTTGTGCTTGGGAGGGGGTGGGGTGCAGGTAAATCCAACCTGAGAGTCTAAATTTGTCTTGGGCACTCCTAATCCAAAGGCAATTCACTTTAAGTAGTAATGTTGTTTTCCTTTTAAGATTATTTCAAATACTTAAGTTTTGTTAGAAACTAGACACTTCTACCGGAGAAGGCAATGGCAACCCACTCCAGTACTCTTGCCTGGAAAATCCCATGGATGGAGGAGCCTGGTAGGCTGCAGTTCGTGGGGTCACTAAGAGTCAGGCATGACTGAGCAACTTCACTTTCACTTTTCACTTTCATGCATTGGAGAAGGAAATGGCAACCCACTCCAGTATCCTTGCCTGGAGAATCCCAGGGACAGAGGAGCCTGGTGGGCTGCCGTCTATGGGGTCGCACAGAGTCAAACATGACTGAAGCGACTCAGCAGCAGCAGACACTTCTACCCTCCAGAGACATGCTAAAATTCCTCTAAATTTTGGAATGCTAAATTTTTTCTCTGCTAAAAATCCCCCTTTTCACTGCCACCCTCTATCATGATTAACATATATTCTGTACAGTGATACTCTCTGTGATAAACAAGGGACTTCTTCATGGCTCTAAGTAATCCTGGGAGCAGCCTGGAATTATCTCCAGTTAGGAGTGGAAAAATGGAGACTCAAAGAGCCAGGTAAGGATCCAGATCACCTCAATCACATGACTTATCCATCCACCTGACTTTAAGCAGAACGATAACTAAATAATCCCACACAGGTGAGTGTCTTATTACTTCCACCCACCTCCTCCCAGAGTCTCCGAATGTTTTGTCTCGATAGTAGTGAAGTTTGGAATTCTAAATTCCCATGTGTTCAGTAGTGGGGGAGGTGGGAAGCAGGCAAGGAAGGGAAGCATGACCTTAATTCAGTGCTTTCTCTCTCTCTGAGCCTCAACTTTCTCATCTGTACAATGGGGAAGGAATATGTCCCACTCAGGGTGATGTGCTTAGTACTCTGCCTGGCATGGAAGAGTTGTGCTTATGAGTATAACTTACCCTCACCCTCTGCTAGTGAACTTGGGTAGGCAGAGTGACCTCAGAAGGTATGCCTCTTCCTCCATCTCACTGATCCTGATAGAGCTGGAAACATGAGGGTGTCTTGGCCCAGTGAGTATTATTTGGAGAGGCCACTAGGAATGAAGGATTATCTGTCAACCACTGAGTTCCCCTTTCCTCATAAGGATCCAGACTTCTCCATGCTGGCTATGGACATCAAAATCACCCTTCTCCAGCAGGCTCACCTTTTATCTTCCAACTGACACGAGCAGCCTCTGCTAGTGGGAGGTTTGCCTGGGTTTTAATTTTATTTGTTGGTTTCAAATCAGCCTCTATCTCACACAGGGAGAAACTGAAGCTTACAGGCAGATAGAGATCAGAGTTCAGATCACTCCTAACTCTCCTGCAACTCAGTGTGGGCCTATTCCCAGAGAGGAAAGCAATAAGAGCTCAGTGTTTAGTTTAGATAATCCAGCAGGATTAAAGGCTAGAACAGGGGTGTAAGCAGAAAGACCCTCTGCACGGCGAATCCCTTTATCACACACGTTCTGGGCCAGACTGACTTTTCCTGGTGAACTGCGAGCCAGGAGGGTGGCAGCTGTCCATGGAGGCAGATGCATTTGTGCAAATGCTTGTGTGTCTGAGCAAACTCTCTCATCTGCCTATACAGGAGTAGTGTGACCGGAGGCAGGAGGCCTTGTGTCTGGCCCCACTTTGACCACTAGTACTTTGCATGCATGCTCAGTTGGATCCAACTCTTTATAACCCCATGGACTGTGGCTCGCCAGGCTCTTCTGTGCATGGGATTTCCCAGGCAAGAATACTGGAGTGGGTTGCCCTTCTCTTCTCCAAGGGATCTTCCCAGCCCAGGGATCTGCATTTCTTGCATCTCCTGCATTAGCAGGAGGATTCTGTACTGCTGTGCCACTTGCGAAGCTGGGAATCCCTTAACTCAGCTTTCCCAAACTCCCTCAACTATAAATACCACTTGGATCTGTTACTTTAAAGTGTAGATTCTTGGAGTCTTCACAGAATTACTGATTAGAATCAAATCGCACAGTATCTCAAGGAGTTCATAAACCATAGGCTGACAGTTCTGGTTCTTAAATTTTGTTCTCTCCTTTTCAATAAAGGGGGAAATCAAAGGCCTTCTGAAGCAACATCGTGAGGCCAGTGTTCCAGGTCTGAAGCCACATGCCTCTCTGAGCAACTCACATGTGGAAATATATCATTGCAAATAGACCTGGATTCATGTACGCACGGATGCACATGTTCATGGGTGCAAACAGAATCTAGTTCTCTTCTTGCTCCAACATGTAGTATTGCTTGGCTTTGGATGGGCTTCCAGTGTGACTAGGGGGTTTTGAAGTTATCTATAAAGCCTGTACTTTGTGGGAGTCAAGGTTCCAGGTCTACAACATGATTGACCCTCAGCCCAGCGGGTGTGTGATAATAGGCAGGTGGAAGCTTGTGATGGAGAACACTATTTAGGGGCAGTCACTTCCCTGCCCAGAGTCAGCTGAAATCTGGAGTGACTAAACACCACCTTTTGAAAGCTAGGAAAGTGGTGAAGCCAGATTCCTGGATTCTAGAGAAAAGAGGAGGAATAAATGACCTTGGAGGTTCTCTTGACTATCTCTCCTCTCTGTTCCTCCATCCTCCTCCTAAAGGAACTACCTCCCAAGCTAGTCTTCCAGTTGTCTTCCCAAGCCAGCACACTCAGACCACTTCCAGGCACGTCAAAATGCAGGCGGAAGCAGATGTCTGTGCTGTCTAAAGGCAGGTAGACCAGATGCTTCTAAAGCAGTATCATGAGGCTATCTTTGAAGTCTTGAGGAGTGAGCTGGAGTACCCTCTCCATCCCTGAGAGATTCAAGCAGAGACTTGAATAGACTTACCTTGAGTAGACTTACCAAGAGGTGAAGACACAGAATGGATTAGGGTGATGGTGAACTTGAGAACTGTGAGCTGCACAGGTCAAACTATGTCTCCAATATATCCTGCCCTGCTCTATGCCCCCCGCTGCTGGCTCCCATGAATAGGACAGTGTGACACCCATATTCCACACTAACTGTGCAGAATCAATGAGACTCACAGTTGGAAGGGACTCCAAACCTGTCCAATCTAATCCCAGCACATAAAGCTACAGCTGTGTCCTGTCATCCCCAACCCCATAAGGGGAGTGTCTCCCTTCGCTGGACCACCTGTAGGGACAAGAAACTCACTACTTGCAAAGACGCCAAATCTCTTTGGGAGCCCTGCTGTAAAGCAGGCTTGATGTCAAACCTCTTAGTTGGGTAAGATTCTCCTGCTCTTCTCAAACCAGTTAAATTCTGTTTGACTTTGGGCAGGTTTCTTAAGCGTCTCTCAGCTTCAATATCCCTTTCTGTAAAGTGGGGATAATAGTAATACTTAATTCGTGTGACTCACATGAAATAGTAAATATACAGTGCCTGGCACACTGTAAACCTTCAAAAAATGTTAGAGGGTAATGTTTTGTTTTTGAGGAATTGATATGTTCCTTTGCACCTAAGGCATTCCTGATGTTTTCATTTTCAGAAGGGATATGCACTGTCTAAAGAGTCGTGTTCTCAGGCACTCAGGAGACATGGGAGGGGTGTGTGTCAGAGGTGGCACGTGGCATCGGCCAGAGCAACACTGGTCCATCAGGGCCCCAAGGTTCAGGGGGTCCTGCTGGAGGCCTGGAGAGCCCCCAAGGAGCACACCCCTCTACCCATTCCCTGGTTCTCTCTTCCTTTCTACAGGGACTCTCTCTTTCTACAGGGACCTAGACACCTAGCAGACTATAAGTTGGGCGTGGGTAGGAGTGCAGGCTCCTAGAATGCACCATCCAGTAAATCATCCTGATTTCGTTCAAGCCAGAGTCCTAGCCCAGAATCAGCCTATCAGAGTTGGAGAAGCTCCTTCAAGGGCACTCACTAGCTGTTTGATATGGGCAGGAAGTCTAAACTCTCTGAGCTTCAGTTTCCTCCTCTGTGAAATGAGGATATTGATAAAACTCAGCTCATGGACTTTCCATTCCAGAAGAAACTGAAATGAGGTACTTGAATTATGCCAAACTTGGTACCTTACTAAAGGACTTCAGATACAGCCTAGTATTGATCTGTGGTCCAGTCATCTATTAACCATCGTAAAACAGATGTTACCTGTCTTAATCTGCTTGGGCTGCCATAACAAAATAGCACAGGCTGGGTGGTCTAAATCTCAGAAATTTGTTTTCTCACAGTTTTGGAGGCTGGAGTTCAAGATCTAGGTGCCAGCAGGTTCAGGTCTGGTGAGGGTGGTCTTCCTGAGTTGACGGAAATCAAGGAGATGGCTGCTTTTCTTCCTCATGTGGCAGAGGGAGGAGTGAGCAATTTTCTGGGCCTCTTCTTATACGGTCACTAGTCCTATTGAATGAGGGTCCCATCCTTATGACCTCATTTAACCTTAATTATTTCCTTAGAGGTTCCCTCTCCAAATACAGTCACATGGAGGGGGTGTGTGCAGAGCTTCAATATATGAATTTGGTGGGGAGTGGGAGGGGAACATTCAGTCCAAAATCAGAAGGGGTTTTTAAGTGGCTATTTATTTCAACAAACTTCATGGAGAAGGAGATGGCTGCATGATTACAGCGACTACTCCCTTCCCACTAGCCTCTTCTTTCTCAGTTCACTGGCTCTGGAGTAAGGCTTCATAAAGGAGGCCAGCAGGTCACCATCTTCAAGCAACAAGTGTTTCTTGATCCCTTAGCTTCAGCAGCAGTTGTGAGAAAGGTGAGACCCTCCAATGAGCTGGTCCAGGCATGGGACCCCCTTGAGTCAATCCCCGAAGATGATAATGACAATGGGACAGACCCAGACCAAAGGAGCAGGGAGCCGGCTCAGTGTCTCTGCTCCCTGGCCAGGCCCTCTTGGTAATACACACAAAGAATAAATAGCTGGACTTGGCCCAGCCTCGGTGCAGTTCTGCCCTTGGTGCAAGGATGGCTGTCCCTTCTACAACGGGCAGAGTGGAGAAGGCCACGCCCTGCTGACAGATGACTGTTCCGATGGCCCGGGATCTGCTTTTACTTTGCTTCCTCTAACACTGCTTTGTCTACTACATGGATATTTCACCTCCCAGATTCATCTCGGGATCACCGTTAAAGATTCCTTCTCTGCTCACTGAGATGTCCCTGCTAATCACAAAAATCTATGTTGCAATTTCACATTAATTAAAGCTGTAAACTGGGCGAGGGACTGTAAGTCATATTCCGCACTTCTCTGTACCCTCTCAAAAATCATCATTTTATGATACTCTCCCTAAAAATGATTTTATTCCCCCAAATCTTCCTTTAGCCAGAAAGCAGCCTTCCTTGGACTGGGCGATCCTCCAGTCAAGGCTTCTTAGCTGTCGGCAGTGGGATATGACATACTTTTGGGGCAAAGAACCCCCTTCCCCCAACATTAGCAACCCAAAATGTGTCCAGCACAATCCTGAGACTAGAACCAGTGAAGCAGACTCCTGGTTTCAAGCCCAGCTCTGCCCTTTCCAAGCTGTGAGAGCTAACCTCTCCTTGACTCAGTTTCCCCACCTGTCAAATGGGGATAATTATGAAATGCATTTTGTAAAGCACTTAGAAGTTCAGTAGTCACTGTTAGTGTCGGCTGAGCCCAGTAGCTGGATGGGGCCCCGTGAACAACACCATCGATACAGTATCATCCTTGGCCTCTATGAGTTGACAATCTAATTGGGAAATGGAACATACTCAAAAGAAAGAGCATGCCAAGTCCTGACCCACAGGGTATTTGTCACTAGCTCAGTGAGTGAGGGCTGTTCTCCATCCACATCCACCCCTGCTCCCAAGATGCACAAATTCTTAGAGAAGTGTATCCAGTGGCTCCAGCTTTGCTGCTCCTGCCTTCTCTAGAGAAAACTAGGAACATTGAGTGCACCCTTGACTGACCGCAGAGGAGCCCTCCAGGATGGCATTCTTGAACAGACTTTTTTCTTTGTGCATCAAAGTCATAGTTATGGTTTCTGCCTTGTGGGGCAGGCTGAGCTCAATCAAAGGCAAAGAAAAATCATGTTGGAAGAAGTTATGGCTGCTCTGCTTTGTGCTACCCTTCTTTCTTTTTGAAATTAAGATGTGAACCCCAAAACCCTCAAAAATGTGCTATAAGTACCTACTGCTGCACCATTTCACAGAAGAGAAAAACTGATGGGCAGAATAGCTTACTGAAGTCCCTGAATGGAGCCAGTGTGGAGCTTGCTAAAATAACTCAGGATCTCACAGAGCAAGCCAGCCTGGGTGAAGGTCCAGGACAGTTCTTGTACTCATCACCCCTTTCTCCCTGCCCCAGCTTCTCCTAAAACCATGTTTAGAAGTCCCCTCCCTTCTATCCAGGGATTTCCAGGTGGTACAGTGGTAAAGAATTCACCTGCCAATGGAGACGTAGGAGACACAAGTTTGATCCCTGGGTCGAGAAAAGGAAACAGCAACCCACTCCAGTATTCTTGCCTGGGAGATCCCATGGACAGAGGAGCTTGATGGGCTACAGTCCACGTGGCGGCAAAGAGTCAGACATGACTTAGCCAGCGACTGAGCACATACGCACATACACCCTTCTATCCACCAGGAACAGGTCTCCAGTCTCTGGCACAGACAACTCCAGGGACAATACCCAGGTTATCTGGAGGCTTCCAATTCAAACATCTGCAATTCCAGGCTCAAGAAAAGATTCGATTCTGCAGTTGGTTTTTTTTTTTTTATTTCATCTTCATCACCTTAACAATTGCATCTCCGGATTGTTCAATTCCACAGTGAAGCCGCTTCTGCTTACTACTGGCCTATCATTAGCTAGGATTAAGATTCATTTCAAATAGGAGGGTTTTCTCCCTCCCCATCACCCCCCTTTCATTCCCAAGCTAATTTGCATTACAAAAAATTAAACAAAAGCAGCTTTTTGAATCTCCACTCATTACTCCCATTACATTTGTTAACATCATTATCCTCAACTGAAGATGGCAACTATTATCAAATGTTGTAGTGCTTTTGTGGACTTCTCGCTATATTAGTTTAGAAAATTGCTTTAATGCATATGCTTTTAGAGGTTTAAAATCTACCATGGCATTATGAGCTATATAATGCTATACATTTTTAATCTAATAGTGCATTTATTTTATTTCATTTTTTGAAAGCATGTTGCACTGAAATAAAATGTATACCTATGGTATGGAAAAATACAAATGCAATTGGGAAAATGCAGAACTAGACTCCTGACTGGCAGGTCCTCTCCCACTCCTTCTTTCCCTGGAGGAAAAAAAAAAAATCACTTCTCCTGAAACCCAAGCCCTGAGGCCCTAATGGGAGTGATGAGTGTGATGGGGGGGGAGGGGGGGGGGGGGGGGGGGGGGTGGGTGCTCAGTGACCCAGTGATGGGGAAGGAAACCGGTCCATTTGGGGCTGTAAGCAAAAGCAAGCTCCTGCTATTCATTAACAGAGAAAAGCAGTTTCAGGGGCAATTACCAAATTTCTATATTCATAGAAATCCAGTTTCCCTGGAGAGAAAGGCTCAGGTTGGAACATTTATGAAGTGCTGGTTTCTTATGGAAATAAGAATTTTTGGTAATTACACAGGAGCTGCTCTTTATCTGCTTCTGCATTTTAATGATGGAGAGTGGTATTTTGTTAGTTTCTTTACTATTATTACTAAAGCACATGCAGACCCATAGCATCCTTGCTGGTATCCCAGGGATCCATTCATCCTAATAGCCAAGAATGAGCTTCTGCCACCCTGCTCAATCACACTCAGTGACTCTGCTCACCAAACCAGAGAAGAGATGGAATGAGAGACACCGTGATCATGGCTTCATGCTCTGGGCTGGCGGCTCAGCACCTCCAGTGCCTCCTCGGGCTCCTCCTGTCTTGTCCCTGCCTCACCCCTCCCTGCACCCAGCTCCCATCTTGGGCTGTGTGGAGTGTGTGCATCACTCAGGGAGTCATTTGTAGGATGAAGAGGTTAAATGTGAGAGATTCTGTTGCTTACATGCCTTCTGCAGCAAACGCCTGACCCAAGACTCAGAAACATGGTTGATGAAGCCTCCCTAGAGCAGGGCTCACACAAGTGCCCCCTGCCTCAGTCTCCCCATGGTTCCTTTCCCTTCTGCTCCCAATGCCCTGCTGATAGCCTGACCCTATCCCTAATCAGCCTCTGGGAGACCCATGCCAGACTCCTCCCTCCCCCTGCCCAGTACCCCATTTCTGAGACCTCACTTCAGAGAATGACCACTCCTGCCCAGGGAGGCCTGCAAAATGACACCAGCCTCCCCTCCCAGAGCTATGTGGGGTGATTTATAATGGTTATAAAAGAAGTCAGACCTTGATTAAGCTTAATAGATCCATTAATTACATCAAACAAAACAAATATAATGAACATAAAAATTTACGACCTCCGGCACTGGCTCAGATGTGCCCCCTTGTCAGGCCTTGACAGATCTCGTAGAGCCCATCCATCTCCCCTGTTTGTAGAATCAGCAGCCTGTGCCCATACGGAGGTGGTGGAGGTGGAATCTCCCGGTGTCTCAGACTCTGCTGCTGACCACAGTACCTAGACCCACATCCCCGGCCACTCATCTTTGCATCTGTCTCTCTGGCAGTCCCTTGGACAGCAAGGAGATCAAAACAGTCAACCTTAAAGGAAATCAACCCTCAATACTCACTGGAAGGACTGATGATGAAGCTGAAGCTCAAAATACTTTGGTCACCTGATATAAAGAGCCTATTCACTGGAAAAAACCCTGATGCTGGGAAAAACTGAGGGCAGGAGGAGAAGGGGGCGACAGAGGATGAGATGGTTGGGTAGCATCACTGACTCAATGGACATGAGTTTGAGCAACCTCTGGGAGATGGGAAAGGACAGGGAAGCCTTGTGTGCTGCAGTTCATGGGGTCGCAAAGAGTTGGACATGACTTAGTGGCTGAAAAATAACTCCCTCAGTCATGGGGCAGGTTAGCATGGCCACAGCAACCAGGTTGGCAGATCAGCCTCTCGGGTCTGACTGCCTGGTCCAAACCTGGCTTTACCACTTACTAACTACATGGTGTTGGACAAGCTAGCCCATCTGTCTGGGGCTGGGAAGTGGGGATAATAATGATAGCACCTATCCCCTAGGGTTCTTATTGGGATTAACTGACCTAATGCTTCTAATGGTCTTTGACTAATGCCTGGTACATGGTACACTGCAATGTTACCTGTATTTATTTTGGCCTGATTCTCACTGCACTTTGAATAAAGACTAGAGACCATCTATAGCTTCAGTATATCTTGGGGGACTTCATCTTTCTACCTTTTTGGAAAGGCAGGGAAATCTGCCCTAAGTAAGCCATCACTGGATATTTATTAAAGTCTACCAAGTGCCTAACCTTTAGTTAGGGGTTGAAAGAGCATTTTAGCCTCGGCAGGTGGTGCCTGTCCAGAAATGATTTAAAGCATCAGCCAGAACCTGGAAGGTTCCACAGGAGGGAAAGAAGAACCAGAGAGGTTCAAAGGGACATGCCCAGGGCCAAAGAGCTACATAATAGGGCCTCTGGACTAGAACCCTACGGACCTGCCCAGCCCAAGTGTCCTTCTATTACACCACGCCTTGCAACTGTGTCTACCCTGCCATCCACTTGGGTTATCGCAAACTAAGAAAACGAGTGGTTGGTGAAAAGAAAGTTGTGTAGGGACATATGAATTGGAATTGGAAACCATAACCCGCTGGTTTAGCATCACCTTTCTTCAAGATCCCAACGTTGTTTGGTTTCAGAATCAGCAATGATAGTTTCTCCAGGCCTTTGCACAGGCTGTTCCCTCCACCTGGAGGGCCCTGCTCCCATCCCTGGTCCCCTGACCACCTCCACTCCTATCTCAAGACTCGACCCAGGTTTCACCACTTTCAGCTTTCCCACCCCTCCCAAGATTTCCCAGAAATAACAGTATCCTCACCACTTCTCGGCTCCCCTGCCACAATGCATTCTCTGTAGAGCAGTTAATGTACTTCATTGTGACTTTGGGGGCACAGCTTGACCAGTCTCTTATTCACCAAGAAATATATCGAGCGTCTGCTACATGCCAGGCAGAGTCCCAGGCAGGGCAGATATGGTGGTGGACTAGACAGCCACGGCCCTTGACCTCAGGGAACTTAGATCCTGTAACGTTAATTTCGTCTTGGACGTCTTTGAATCTGTGCCCAGCACGGGGCCTCACCAAGAGTCCCTGCATGAAGAGTAATGAGGAAGGGATGCCTGGAGGAGGAGCAGAGGCTTTCTGTGGGTGGGCTGGCAGGGGAAGAAGGCAGGTGGGCTGATTACAGAGGGATGTCTTTACAGAGTAGGGACAGGAGTTATGGTTCTGCCTGCAGCCCACCCACAGAGCTTGCGACAAGCTGGGGGAGTACGGACATATCCACTTGGTGTGGTTTAACCATCTATAACCCTCCCCTATCTATTATTCCATCCTCGGATATCAATTCCTGGTCAGTCGCTCAGCCTACAAGACCCTGAAAATAGATTTAAATTATTGCTTTATTTCCCATCCAGCTCGGGGTGTTGATTTATGCTGCCCAAACAATCAAGCCTTTATCTCAGTCACCCAGCAGCATTAGTAGCAATTTATCATGGTTTACTTCTCCCTTTACCACCGACACTGGGGCTCGTTGGTTGTGGCCTTCTTTTCTCAGAAAGATGAAGCAAGAGGGCATGAGCGATCATGGTAGCAAAGGCCAGGGCCACTTCCTGACAGTCTAGAGTTGGGGGACAAGAGGATGCTTAACCTGGAGACTCTTTTATCTCATGTCAAGTGAGACATCCAGTCTTGGAGGGGAGGGGTCCTGTCCCAGCTGTGCTGTGAGCCAGCTGAGCAACCTTGAGCAAATCACTTCCCCTCTCTGGGCCTTCATCTCCTCATCTTTGACCCCACTGTGACCAACAAGGTCTTAGGAAAGGACATCACTAGCCTGGAGAGCTGTCCCTCTACAAGGGGTCTGGCTTTTGCTTTTTAAACGCCTAACCCGGCCAACTCAACTCTAGCCTCCCTACCCCACATTAGGGCAGGAGCTCTGCAAAGCCAGCCCTCCTGTGGGAACAGGTGAGCACACCGAACAAGAGTCGGGGGGCAGCCCAGAGGAGCCAGAAGACAGAGTGCCAATCAAGTTTCAGACAAGATGGTCCAAGCACATCAGGGGTCCAAGTTCTGCCCACTCCCAGCTGCAACCTGGGAGCTAAAATGGTTTTTATGTGGCTCAAATGGTTGGGGAAAAAAATAGTCAAAAGAAGAATAATATTCCATCACACACAAATATTACATTATTGGACTTTCCTTGCGGTCCGGTGGTTAAGAATCTGCCTGCCAATGTAGGAGACACAGATTCAGTCCCTGGTCTGGGGAGATCCTATAGGCCATGGGGCAACTAAGCCTGTGCACCTCCACTGAAGCCCACTTGCCCTAGAGGCCGTGCTCTGCAACAAGAGAAGTCGCCACCATGAGAAGGCTGGGCTCCACAGCCAGAGAGTAGCCCCCACTCGCCACAACTAGAGAAAACCCACATGCAGCAATGAAGACCCAGCACAGCCAGAAAAATAAATACATAAAAAATTCTAAATATTAAATTATTAAATTTTGGTGTCCATAAATGAAGTTTTTTGGGGGCACCTGGCTACGCTTGCTGGTTCACAGATTGTCTTCAACTGTTTTTGCTCCACATAGCAGAGATGAAGAGTTGTGATAGAGACCTTATGGCCTGCAAAGCCTGAAATATTTACTCTCTGATCCTTTAGAGAAAATGTCTGCCAACCCTTAGGTAGATGATTGGCGAGGCCAGACGTCTCCATCCTAGACGTGCCAGAGTCTGAGTTTGTGTCATTTGCTTTTTCTGTTTAGTTCGGATGGAGACTCAACTCCAAGCAGGAAGAAAGGATCTCCTGAGGTTTTGATCCGTGAAAGAGACTCTCCTGGGAAAAGCCAGAGATGAGAGACAGTCCTGAGCTTCCACCACCGGAATGGTTGGGCAGGTTGGCCCCTGCCTTGTGGTAGAGCCAAGGATGCTGCTTGCCAATTCTGCTCGCACGCTGCCCAGTCTCTCTGAGCCTTTGCTGAGTAAACCCTCCACCTGTGCTGTCCGTCTTCCTCACCCTACAGGTCACCTCCCCCAGGAAGCCCTGTCTTTTCCCCTCCAGGGGCTCTGTCCCCCCAGAGCCCTTCTGGCACTTCATCAGAACTTCCCTGCTGTCACTCTTTCCTCCACCAAGGACAGCAAATTAGTCTCATGTCGGCTGCTTCCAGCTGACTGGAGGTGGCCTCCTGTGGGAGGAAGGTGGAGCTGCTTGGAGATCAGCTAAACAGACTGTCCCAATGAGCCAGCGATGGCCGCTCTGAGCACAGGAGGCTCAGACCCCACTGTGGGCGTCTTGCCTTCCTGGCTCTGCTGTGGGCTGGGCACTGGGGCACGGTGTCAACCCCTTCATGAGCTGAATTCCTGGCTGGCAGTGGCCATGTCCACCTCCCACTGTGCCTGGTCCAGAGCTGATCTCAGGGCACCCCCCTGCCCCACCCCACCACAGAGAGCTGCCAGCGACAACACCCTGACAACCAGCCCTTCCAAAAGTCTCCTGGTAACTGACACTAAAACACACCTATGTGACTTGTTCTCAAAGAACCGCCCCAGGAGACATGCTGGGGCAGGAAACAAGCCTGCCCCACTAATCGGGTCAGAGGAGGACGGGAGAGGCCAGGACAGAAGAGCAGTTTCCAACTTTGGGGAGGAATCCTTGGTATTTACCTAGCAAACAACACCCAGGTGAGGCAGTGTGTCAACAAGGCCGGCTCAGCAGCTCTCCCGTCTTAGCATTTTTTAAATGTTTGCCACACGCCAGACATTAATATTTTAATGGCCGCACTCCACTGGCAGGCAGTGCAGTGTCCAGAACACAGTGTAAAAATTGAGTGATAATAGCCTGGCTGTGTGTGAGGTCACCACTGGCCCCAGCCTCTTCCCAGACACACACCCCCCCAGGACCCTCCCCAAGTCCGCTGAACTGCAGTGAATGGGCAGGATTCTCCCAGCCTGAATGACCCTGAGGCAGCTCCCAGGACCCCTTACAAGCCCCCGCACTGGAAGAACAAATTGTGTAGAGGGGACCATGAACCAAGTTCTAAGCCCAGAGGCAGTGGCCTTGGATTATCCAGCAGCTTTGGCTATCTGAAATCTAGCACAGGCTTTCTTGGGACCAGTGCTTTCTTGGGACCCCTCACTAACAGAATTCATCAAGGAGATTAATTGATTAATCTCAAAGTACTCCCAAATTACTGATATCCCTTAAAACAGAAAATCTATGACTCAGGGGGAAGGTATATAGCTACCCTAAATAGCACACCCAGTTTTCCTTCCTAAAAATGCAAGTCAGATAAACGTTAAAAAAAAAAAAAAATCCCTAGGACTTCCCAGGTGGTCCAGAATCCACCTGCCAGTGCAGGGGACACAGGTTCAATACCTGGTCTGGGAAGAGTTCATGTACCGCAGAGCGACTAAACCTGTGTGCCACAACTACTGAAGCCCGACCACCTAGAGCCTGTGGCCCGCTACGAGAAGCCACTGCAAAGAGAGGAGTCCGCTATTTCAAGTAGAGAAAGCCTGCACCCAGCAACAGAGAGCCAGCCCAGCCAAAAAAAAAAAAAAAAATTCCCCTCTACTATGTAAGACCTTTGGGGAAAACAACTTTCTCTGATTAGAAAATCTTAGAGTAAAAGGATCCTCATGTAAACACGAGGATTACAATGACAATTACCTGTCAATAACAACAGCTGGCACTGATGAGCACTTACTAAGTTCTAGGCCAGGGATTGGTAAACCTTTTCTATAATGGGGCAAGATAAGAAATATATTCAGTTATGTGCTGCTGCTGCTGCTGCTGCTGCTAAGTCGCTTCAGTTGTGTCCGACTCTGTGCAACCCCGTAGACGGCAGCCCACCAGGCTCCCCCGTCCCTGGGATTCTCCAGGCAAGAACACTGGAGTGGGTTGACATTTCCTTCTCCAATGTATGAAAGTGAAAGGTGAAAGTGAAGTCACTCAGTCATGTCCAACTCTTCGAGACCCCATGGATTGCAGCCTACCAGGCTCCTCCATCCATGGGATTCTCCAGGCAAGAGTACTGGAGTGGATTGCCATTGCTTTCTCCGCCAGATTCAATTCTACCATTGCAGCCCAAAAGCAGCAGAGACAGTCCTTACAGGAAGGAGCATGGCTGTGTTCAGACAAAAGGTTTACAGGTCAGGTGATGGGCCTAATTAGGTCCACAGGCTATAGTTGCTGATTCCTATTTTGAGGGCTGTGCTAAGTGTTTTAGGGACATAATCTCATTTAATCTTCATAATAACTCTAGGAGATGGGTACTGTTTTTATACTCATTTTTAGAAATAAATTCGGGATCAGAGTTAGATTTCTTGCCCAAGATCATAAATTTAATATGCAGTATGGCTGGAATTCAAACTGCTTCATTATATTGTAAAAATAATAATACTCCTAGCTGACATCTGAAGAATGCCTACTAGGAATCAGATACTATTATGAAGTTTTTAATTTAATCCTTCCAACTCTATTATTATTCCCATTTTACAGATGATGAAACTAAGTCCAGAGGGACGAAATGATTTGCCCAAAGGCACACACTTTATCACAGAGATTTGAAGCCAGGTTGTCCAGCTTCATAGCCTTGTGTGATAACTGTTTAACTCTCAAGGCATTCTTCAAGGCAGGTCATTGAGCAGAAAAGTCCAGGGGTTTAGGCCTCTTCTATATCATTCTCTCATAGCTGAAAAAAATTTAACAACCAACCCCACCTTCCACTGTGCCCACCTATATAATAGGTCTCGAGGAAAAAAAGCCTCCTGTGCTACAAGTCCATTGCTGCAATGTCTACACATCTTCTCTACATCTGCATCTCCATTCCTGCCCTGCAGATAAGTTAATCAGTACTATTCTTCTAGATTCTGTATATATGCATCAATAGACAATACTTGTTTTCCTCTTTCTGCCTGACTTCAGTCTGCATGACAGACTAGATTCATCATCATCACTGCAAATGAACTTACGGACGCAGAGGGGAAGGAGAGGGTGGGACGAATTCAGTGAGTAGTATATAGATATACACATGTACCTTACTATGTGTAAAATACACAGCTTGTGGGAAGCTGCTATATAGCACAGGGAGCTCAGCTCAGTGCTCTGTGATGACCTATAGGGTGATGATCTATATGGGCGGTGGAAGAGAAGCTCAAGAAGGAGGGGATATAGGTGTACCTAGAGATGAGTCATGCTTAGGGCAGAAACTAACACAACACTATACAGCAATTATACTCCAATAAAAATAAAAATAAAATTTAAAAAAAAGGCCTCCTGTGCTCTGTGGCCTTCTGGCCCTGAACTCACATGGAGGACTTAAAATCTGGATACAAAAGTCCCAGCAGCTTCCCTCGCTTCCCTTCAAGGCTGTATCAAGTCTCAATCAATAGGTCCCTCCTGGTCCAGGCACTGGAGCCCTGGGTGGACCCTGGAGGGACAGAGGCCCTGCCTGGGCCGCTGATGCAGAGTCAGCACAGAACAGGAGTCTCAGAACAGGAGCAGCCAGTGAGCGCCCGCTGCCTGCACACACTGCTCAGAATGACACCCAGGCATCCAGGTGTGGGGCAGATAGCAATTTTCCTTTTTACTTATTGGTGCAAGGCCAGTCAGAGAGCCTGACAGGGCCCCAAACAAGCTGTCAGGAACTTCTAATTAGGGCTGAACGGCATCACGAGTGCACACGCCCTCCACTCTCGGAATTAGCAGGACAAAGTGCCTGGATAGATAGAGTCAGACAGGCTGAAAGAGGAACTCCCCCCAGCGGGGCTGGCAGAGGAGGGGGTGGGGAGCCAGGGGCTGAGTCAGGAGGTGGGCTGAGCTTCCCGCGCCAGGGCTCTGCTGGAATAAAGCAGAGTAAAGTGCTAGAATAAAGAGGGGAACCTGGAGCAGATCACCTGAACCTTCAAACTCCACTCTGCCTCCATCTCATGTGCTGAGTAATTCACTGAGTCCCAGGGAGGCAGCAGAGTGGTGCTGATGTCATGCACTTGAATCGGCCAGACCTAGATTCAAACTTAGGCTCTCCTTTCATCTGAATTCCAGTTCCCTCACTTACATTGTGAGTTGGGGTTGTGAGGATCAAAAGAGAGAGTGCTTTCCAGCCGTTTAGCATGGCCCCTGACACAGAATAAGCGCTTAAGAAAGAAATGGCCCCTATTATAGCTACTGTTCCTTGAATTTACAGTCACTCAATTCAGTTCAGTTCAGTCGCTCAGTCATGTCCGACTCTTTGCAACCCCATGAATCACAGCATGACAGGCCTCCCTGTCCATCACCAACTCCCAGAGTTTACACAAACTCATGTCTATCGAGTCGGTGATGCCATCCAGCCATCTCATCCTCTGTTGTCCCCTACTCCTCCTGCCCCCAATCCCTCCCAGCATCAGGGTCTTTTCCAATGAGTCAACTCTTTGCATGAGGTGGCCAAAGTATTGGAGTTTCAGCTTCAGCATCAGTCCTTCCAATGAACACCCAGAACTGATCTCCTTTAGGAAGGACTGGTTGGATCTCCGGGTAGTCCAAGGGACTCTTAAGAGTCTTCTCCAACACCACAGTTCAAAAGCATCAATGCTTCGGCGCTCAGCTTTTTTCACATTCCAGCTCTCACATCCGTACATGACCACTGGAAAAACCATAGCCTTGACTAGATGGACCTTTGTTGGTAATGTCTCTGCTTTTTAATATGCTATCTAGGTTGGTCATAACTTTCCTTCCAAGGAGTAATTGTCTTTTTTTTTTCTTTTTTTTTTTTTTTTGGAGTAATTGTCTTTTAATTTCAAGGCTGCAATCACCATCTGCAGTGATCTTGGAGCCCACCCAAAAAAGTCTGACACTGTTTCCACTGTTTCCCCATCTATTTCCCATGAAGTGATGGGACCAGATGCTATGATCTTCGTTTTCTGAATGTTGAGCTTTAAGCCAACTTTTTCACTCTTCTCTTTCACTTTCATCAAGAGGCTTTTTAGCTCCTCTTCACTTTCTGCCATAAGGGTGGTGTCATCTGCATATCTGAGGTGATTGATATTTCTCCCAGCAATCTTGATTCCAGCTTGTGCTTCTTCCAGTCCAGCGTTTCTCATGATGTACACTGCATATAAGTTAAATAAGCAGGGTGACAATATACAGCCTTGATGTACTCCTTTTCCTATTTGGAACCAGTCTGTTGTTCCATGTGCAGTTCTAACTGTTGCTTCCTGACCTGCATATAGGTTTCTCAAGAGACAGGTCAGGTGGTCTGGTATTCCATCTCTTTCAGAATTTTCCACAGCTTATTGTGATCCACACAGTCAAAGGCTTTGGCATAGTCAATAAAGCAGAAATAGATGTTTTTTTTGGAACTCTCTTGCTCTTTCAATGATCCAGCGGATGTTGGCAATTTCTGGTTCCTCTGCCTTTTCTAAAACCAGCTTGAACATCTGGAAGTTCACAATTCATGTATTGCTGAAGCCTGGCTTGGAGAATTTTGAGCATTACTTTCCTAGCATGTGAGATGAGTGCAGTTGTGCAGTAGTTTGAGCATTCTTTGGCACTGCCTTTCTCTGGGATTGGAATGAACACTGACCTTTTCCAGTCCTGTGGCCTCTGCTGAGTTACAGTCACAGTCACTAGCACCTATTATAGGTGTGCTGTGTTTAGTCGCTCAGTCGTGTCTGACTCTTTTTGACCCCATGGACTGTAGCTCCCCAGGCTCCTCTGTCCATGGGGATTCTCCAGGCAAGAATACTAGAGTGGGTTGCCATGCCCACCTCCAGGGGGTCATCCCGACCCAGGGATCAAATCCAGGTCTCCCACATTGCAGGCAGATTCTTTACCATCTGAGCCACCAGGGAAGAGCACCTATTATATATATTAGGCTTTTAATTAGGCTCCCAAGACAGACAGACTCATTGAATTTTCATCCTCAACAATTGTCTGATTAAGGCCTTATCACCCCCATTTTACAGATGAGACTGAGGCTCAGAGGTGAAAGGGTATGCCTGGAACCATACACCCAACCAGCGGTAAATTCTGGATTCTCATGCTGAAGTTAGACATCATAACCACAATCACCACCACCACTTTTTGCACACATATAATGCTTTTGAACTGTGGTGTTGGAGAAGACTCTTGAGAGTCCCTTGGACTGCAAGGAGATCCAACCAGTCCATTCTGAAGGAGATCAGCCCTGGGATTTCTTTGGAAGGAATGATGCTAAAGCTGAAACTCCAGTACTTTGGCCACCTCATGCGAAGAGCTGACTCATTAGAAAAGACTCTGATGCTGGGAGGGATTGGGGGAAGGAGGAGAAGGGGACGACAGAGGATGAGATGGCTGGATGGCATCACTGACTCAATGGACGTGAGTCTGAGTGAACTCCGGGAGCTGGTGATGGACAGGGAGGCCTGGCGTGCTGAGATTCGTGGGGTCGCAAAGAGTCGGACACGACTGAGCAACTGAAGTGAAGTGAAGTAATGTGTCAAGCACTGTGCTAAGCAAGGTGGGTGCTATTCCCCCAAACAATGCAAGAGCTGCCAAGTGCTTCTTTGCCCTGAGCTGAAATGCTCCTCTCTTACTGTCTGCTGTGGGTCCTGGGGCTCCCCTTTAGAGATGGGCAGCCAGTCCAGCCCTGTTACTGGAGTAACCTGTCTCCAGTTACTCTAACCATCCCTCAGTCTGACATTATTTATTCAGTTAGTTATAGTCAGAGCTATCTGTACTTTCCTGACCCCCTACCTTTCTGCCATGGCCTGCTTCATTTTCTCAATGTCCTTTTACAAACACGAGCCTGGAGTGCACAGCTATGGACTGACCGGCCTGTCACTGCTCAGGGATCTCTTGGGAGCCTTGTCGCCTTGTTGATTTAGGTTGAGATGCAGCCAACAAATCTCTTCCTAAGAGTTTTTCAGGCATTCTGGTAACAAACCTGACACCCCATTCTGTCTTAATAGCCTTTGCTTCTAGAAACAGTACTTCCCATGTTTTCCTATTAGATTTCATCTCATGTTCTGCCAATAATTTTAGTCCACTGAAATTGTTTTGTATCATGTTTCTATCTTAGCAAGGAGTTAAGAGCATAGGGTCTGAGGTCAGACAGCCTGGAATAAATCCTGGTTCTGTAACCGGTTACCTCAATTTTCATCCTCAGTTTGCTTATCTGTAAAATGGTAATAATGCTATGACCTACCTCACTGGGATGCTGCAAAAATTAACACATGGAATCTGTTTTGAACAAAGCCTGGCACATAGTAAGTGCTATACAGTATGAGCTATTTTTTTTTATTACTATTATACAAGGTATTTGTTACCCTCTTGTAGCTTTATACATCATTCACAAACATTTCTTAGAAATGTTTATTTATTTGGCTGCCTCTGGTCTTAATTGCAGCACACGGGATCTTTTGTTGTGGCATGTGGCTAAAGTGCCTCTGTAGTTGCAATGTTCTGTCTTAGCTGTTCCTCAGCATATGGAATCTTCGTTCCCTGACCAGGGATCAAACCCGGGTCCCCTGCATTGCAAGGCAGATTCTTAACCACTGACCACCAGGGATGTCCCCACAAACCTTAGTTAGTATGTCTTCCACGACTTCACCAAAGTAACAGAAAACGCATTTTGGAGCACATGAAAGGTTGTCTGGTTTCACTGTGGCTCCTGTAAAAAATTCCACAGCCTCGGTGGACATGTCATTTTATAACTTGCCAGACCTGATATCCCTTAGTGAACTGGAAGGGATATTCCTGCATCACCTCAGCTGTCTTCTAACACCCAGGCTTCTAGGACCACTACGCTCCTCCCCAGCCCTTCAGCACTGGGCCCCTCCAGAGCCATGCGGGTAATGCAGGAGAACACAGGGCTCATCCCCCTGAATGTGTCAGCCACACAGACAGAGGGGACAGGGGAAACACATCCGGGTCCCCACGTCTTCAGAGGTTTCCCTCCAGATTGACCTCAACCATTAGGGATCATCCGCCATGGTCTTGGTCCTGGTTCTAATGCTCCTCACTGGATACTCTCCAGCTTGTCCACAGGGGGTGCCAGGAAAGGATATGACAAGTGCCACACTGAAATCCTTATCCTAGGTCCAGGACATTCTTTTGACCTACCCGTACTTCTCAGAAGAAAGACGTCTGTCTGGCGCAGCCAGTCTTCAGGCAGCCCACTCCTCATTTGCTTCGCGTCCACAGTCATCCGCACCCCATCTGTGCAAGAAGCTTGCCCAGGGCTGCTGTTGAGCCCCTCTGTGGACCATCTGCCACCCTCTCCTGCCTTGTCCCTTGGAAAGCAAAACCTTATTCTTTCTCCCCTTATGGCCCTCTCCAGGTCTCTGCAGGCCCCCTAGGAGGCCTGCAGTGGTTCAGCAAGCTCACCTGAGCATCTCCCCACAGGGCCCACCTGGTGACCTGCTCAGGGCTCTGTGCCACCTTGGGCTCTCTCAGGCCAGGTCCTTCTTTCCCAGCCCAGCCATTCTGCTCAGACAGGGCTACGTGCCCTCCGACCCCCATGAATGCCATACCATCTGCCCCCATCTGCACACCTGCACCTCGTCCTTGCTACAAAAGCCACTTTGAAAGTCCCTTAAGGCCCTATTGTCATTTTTCCCTCCCACCGCACCTCACCTGCAGTTCAGCCTGCTTGACCCTTGCCCTATGGAGTGCAATAGACAGACTCCAAAGACTCCTTCCAGTCTGTTGAGAGTGTGAATCTCTCAGAGGCTAGATATACAGTGCTGAGGTCATGGGGCTGGTTATCTGAACCCTGGTCCCGCTGGCCTGTCCACAGGCATCACCACTGAGGGCGGGAGGCGGGAGGGACACAGCCCGGCGCTGTCACCTGGGCCTCATCCGTCTGCAGGCCGGGAATGTGCGGCAGCTCCCTGTTCCCCAGGCCCGCCTGCTACTCTTTATTCATTAAAATGCTCAGATGCCGACTAACTTTATTTGCTCAGTATTTATTTTGCCAGCCTTGAAGCAGGAACAACAGGCAGCTTGATTGAAAGGTTGTCTGGTTTCATTGTGGCTCCTGTAAGTAATTCCACAGCCTCGGTGGAAATGGTATTTTATAACTTGCCAGAGCAGATATCCCTTAGCGAATTGGAATGGATATTCCTGCATCACCTAGGCTGTCTTGTAACACCCAGGCCTCTAGAATCACTGCCCTCCTCCCCAGGCCCTTGATACCAGGTTTCCTCCAGGGCCATGCAGGGAATGTGGGAGAACACAGGGCTTGTCTCCCTGGAATGTGGCAGCCATGCAGACAGAGGGAACAAGGCCTAGAAATGCAGTGGGAGGGCTCAGGTTAGATCTGGGCTCACCCCAAGGGGCGAGACTCCAGGATGGGGATGTGGTGGTGGGAGGGCGTGGAGAGGCAGAGAGAGAGGGTGACTTCTCCTTCCTGGACGGCCTCAAAGACCCGGCTGGAAGAGTTGGCCCAGTCCTGCCTGGAAAAATAGGAAGCTAAGCTGTGTTCTGGAGAGTATTAAACATAGGAGGAATTAGACTGCACCAGCACTTCCCCTGCCCTCCCACCAACTCTGACTGCCTCCCACCGGGAAGTTCAATAGGCAGAGTGCTTCTCCAGCAGAACTGGGCAGGGGTCTTCATGGACAGGAGGTGGGCTGGGGCTGGGCCCTCACATGGCTGTGTTCCCTTTGTCTGCCCCCTTGGAGGGCAGAGGCTTATTGGGCAGAGCAGGCCTCTGTCTGTGCCACGGGGCTCCCAGCAAGCTCAGAGTGGGCCCAGGACAGCCCCCTGCCCCACCTCTGAGCCTGCAGCCCCACCTTCTGTGGGGCGCTTCAGAAGGTCGGTGCAGAGCAGAGAGAGCTCCATCTCCGGCCCCTGGAGCGCTGACTGCAGCCCTGATCGCGGCTTGGCAATCACCCTCTCCTTACTATTATGACTAAATCAAGTTGGGTGATTTATTTCCCACTTATCTTTCCTGTTTCCGCTCCCTGTCCGATCTGCACTGTTGCACACACCAGAGGGGAAACAGATCATGCGTTCCGATCAGCGGCGGCAGAGTCAAAAAGCACACCCCTCCTGCTGCTGTGGGGCAGAGAGGTCCGCAGACGTCGGGGAGACCCTCCCTGAGAGTGGGCTGGTGCCAGACCCCAGCTTCAGAGGGTGGGAGGTGGAATGTCAAGGCTTTTGGAGCCTCTGCAGAGGGAACGGGCCACAGTTAGGCTAAAAGTTAAAACGAGGCGGTAGGTGGTAGCTGGCAGGAGACAGTAGACCTCCCTTGAAGCAGTCCCAGCTCCCAGGGCTTCACAGCATCCAGGCTTCTCTCTGCCCTAGGGTGCCTCGAGGCCCCAGAGCTGCTCCGCTGGGCCTGACCCCCCACCCCACACCTTCGCTGCCTTGCCCCTGGGTCCACACTGAGGAAACAGAAAAAACCCAGCCAGGCCTGCCATCCTCAGCCTGGGCTCCTGCAGCCAGACTGGACACCCTCCCTGGATACACCACCCCTGGAAGGAACTACAGCCCACAAACTACCCCCCGTGAGGGTAGGACAGCGTGGAGACCCAGAGCTCTGGCTCTGGGGCCAAAAGCCTGGCAAACTACTCGGCTTCTTTGGGCCTCAGCCTCCTTATCTGTTAGAAGGGTAACAATAACCAGTATTGGGAGGATTAAATGAACTCGGGCATCCCTGGGTGCCTTAGGAGGTGGTATTTAAACCAATAAGCCAGTTCTGTGTTGGGGAAGGGAGAGGAGGTGCATTACCTTGGGAGCAATTTGTTGTTGTTAGGGTAGAAAAATCCCTTAGGTGGCTTATTTATATTTATTTCATATTATATTTTGTATTTACTGATATAAGTATAAGGCTGTGGGATGCTCCTGATGCAAGCAAAGGGTACATCGGGAAGTTTGCTCTGAGTATGAGAATGGCTGCCCCTCTCCAGATGTACAGACTGTGGGAAGGTGGGCCACACATAGGAGGAACTCAGGGGCCTTCTGGGAGGGAGAAGACCAGGACTTCAACTCTTTTTCTCTGTAAGGTCCGAAGTGAAAGCCATCTGTTAAGTAAGCTAGGCAGCACCGCAAAAGCTGTGATGGCAGGATAGGACCCCGCTAGCCACAACACAGGACTGAGGGAGGGAAGAGGGCGGTAGAAAAAGTAACCTGTTCAACCACCAGTGTCAGCATCTCCTGTTGCTGACAGTCCTTCAGGTCTACCATCTCTCACCTCTTCCTCTTCCTCCAGTGAGTAACTCTTCTTGCCTGTTCACATGATGCCAACCCCTGTATGCCAGCTGTTGTACTGTACTACTGTACTTTTCAAGGTGAAAAGTGAAAGTGCTAGTCGCTCAGTCATGTCCCATTCTTTGTGACCCCATGAACTGTAGCCCACCAGGCTCCTCTGTCCATGGAATTCTCCAGGCAAGAATACTGGAGTGGGTTGCCATGCCCTTCTCTAGGGGACCTTCCTGAGCCAAGGATTGAACTTGGGTCTCCTGCAATTATAGGCAGATTCTTTACCATCCGAGGCACCAAGGAAGCTCCACTTTTCAAGGTACTGTTAAGATTAAAAGTGTTTATTTTTGTGTTTTTTTGTGTGTGTATTATTTGTGTAAAAAGTATTATAAACCTACAGTATAGTACTATATAGCCGATTGTGTCAGTTGGGTACTCAGGTTAACTTTGTAGGACTTATAAACAACTTGGACTTAGGAATGTGCTTTCAGAAAAGAACACATTCATATGTGGGAGACTCAGTGTACCTCTCCTGATGCATCTGCATTTTAACTTGGGATAAATTCTTAAGTCAAAGGAATTCTATCTCTAATGGTAGAACATCAGAACCCAATGAGGTAAGGGATTACAACCAGGCAAACATCAGCAGGGATCAAAAGTCCCATCAAGCATGTCTAGACACAGTCCATATCAGAAGCAGAGCCCAGTCCACTTGGAGAAGTTGGTCCTGGCTTGTCCTGCAGCAAGTTATGTGTAAAGAATGAAGAAGCGCGAAAGCACAGGTGAGGTGGAGGGGCTAGCAGTCCTACTGGGATGGGAGGTGGGGAGAAGGCTTCCTACCCAAGGTAACATCTGAGCCAACACTTGAAGATGGTGGACTCAGGGGATTATCATTCCCACTGTCATCAGTTAACAGTCCAGGGGCCAACACAGGAAAGGGAAAGCCAAGGGAAGGAGAGTTCTTGAGGATGATTTTGTAGGATGGTCTGGGAAGAGGGAGCAGACAGTAGGCTTTCCCCAGAGAACCTTGACATCAGAATAGTACCTTAATACTAGCAAACTGAGTCCAGAAAGACATAAAAGATGATTCTATACCATGACCAGGTGGGATTTATCCCACGAATGCAATGCTGGTTTAACATTAGAAAATCAATTAATATAATATACCACATCAATCAAATAAAGGACAAAACCCACATGATCATCTCAATTGACAGAAAAAGCATTTGACAAAATTTAAAACACTCAACCAACTAAAAATAGAGGGAAATTTCCTCAGTCTAATAAAGAAGATCTACAAAATATCTAGTTAACCTCATAATTAATGGTGAAAGAGCACATGCTTCCCCCTAAGATCAGGAAAAAGACAAGAATGTCGTCTCTCACCACTTCTATCAACATTGTACTAGAGGTTCTAGCCAGGGCAATTAAGCAGGGTAAAAGATAAAGAGCGTCCATATTGGGAAGGAAGAAATAAAACTCTCCTCCTTTTATTTCCTTCTAGGGCTTCCCAGCACTAGTGGTAAAGAATCCATCTGCCAGTGCAGGAGACATAGGAGATGTGGGTTCAATCCCTGGGTTGGGAAGATCCCCTGGAGTAGGAAATGGCTACCTGCTCCAGTATTCTTGCCTGGAAAATTCCATGGACAGAGGAGCCTGGCGGGCTACGGTTCATGGGGCTGTAAAGAGTCGGACACAACTGAGCAACTGAATACACAACACACCTTCTACGTGTAGATGACATAATTCTATACAGAGAAAATCCCAAGGTTTCTACTGAATATTATCAGAACTAATAAATGAATTCAACAAGGGTACAGGGTAAAAAAAAGACTAATACACAAAAGCCCATTGTATTTCCACAAACTAGCTATAAAAAATAGCATCAGAAAGAATGAAATACTTGGGAATAAATTTAACAAAAGATGTACCTAATGTATATTCTGAAAAGTACAAAACATTATTGAAAGAAATTAAAGAAGATCTAACTAAATTGAAAGATACCCCTGTTCATAGACTGAAATACTTAATACTGTTAAGATGGCAATATTCCCCAAATTGCTCTGTATATTCAACACAGTCCATATCAGAATTCCAATTGGCTTTTTTTTTTTTTTTTTTAGAAATCCACAAGTTGATCTTAGAATTAATAAGGAATTGGGAGGAACCCAGATTAACCAAAACAATCTTCAAAAAGAACAAGGCTGGAGGATTCACGATTCCTGATTTCAAAATTTACAAACAGCCACAGGAAGCAAGACAGCGTAGTGCTGGCATAAGTATAGAAATTTAGATGAATGGAAAGGAAACAGGGCTCTATAAAATAATCTCCATAATCTCTCACAATTAGGGTCAATTGATTCTTGGTAAGGGAGTTCAAGATCAGTCAATTTGGGGAAAGAATAATCTTGTCAACAAATGGTGCTAGGACAACTGGATATCCACATGCAAAAGAATGGAGTTGGACCCCTACCTTACAGCGTATGCAAAAAAAAAACTGACTCAGATCAAAGACCTAAACGTAAGACCTAAAAATATAAAACTTCTAGAAGGGAACATAGTGGTAAATCTTCATGACCCTTTGCCCATATTTTAATTGGGTTATTTGTCTTTTTATTATTCAGTCGCAAGAATTCTTTATATATGCTAGATATAAGTCACTTTCCAGTGCATGATTTGCAAATATTTTCTCCCATTCTATTTGTTCTTTTCCCTTTTCGATAGTGTCCTTTGAAGCATAAAACATTTTAATTTGATTGAAATCTGATTTATCTGTTTCTCCTTTTGTTGTTTGTGCTTTGGGTGTCATATCTAAGAAACTAGTGCCTAATTTCTTCAAAGAAAATATACAAATGACCAATAAGCATGTGAAAAGGTGCCCAACATCATTTGCCAGGAGGGAATTAGAAATTAAAACCATGAGATACCATTTCACACCCATTATGGGCGTTAGACAGAATAATGGTCCTCCAAAGATGTCCGTCATCTTAATCCCTGCAACCTGTGAATATGTCACCTTACATGGCATAAGGAGTATTGCAGATGCAATTAACTCAAGGATCTTGTGATGGGAGAGGAGATTGGATTATCCACATGAGCCCAATGCCATCACAAGAATTCCTTTAAGAGTAAGAGAGAGGCAAGAGGGCTGGAGTCAGAAAACAAGATGTGATAACAGCAGCAGAGGTCAAAGTGATGGCACTGCTGGCTTGAAGTCAGGGCAGTGAACTCAGAAATACAGGACGGTCTCCAGAAGCTGGAAAGGGTTAGGAGACAGATCCTCCCCTAAAGTCTCCAGAAAGAAATACAGCCCTGCCAACACCTTGATTTTAGACCCATGAGATCCATTTCAGACCTCTGACCTCCAAAACTGTAAGATAATAAATGTGTGTTGCTTTAAGTCACTAGGTTGCTGGTAATCTGTTACAGCAGCAATAGGATACCAAGACAGCTATAATAAAAAAAAGTCAGATAATAACAAGAGTTGGCAAGGATGTGGAGAAATTGGAACCTTCAGACACTGCTGGTGGGAGTGTAAAATGGTACGGCTGCTTTGGAGAATGGTATCGCAGTTTCTCAAGAGGTAAATAAAGAATCGCTGTTTGACCCAGCAATTCCACTCCCAGGTATCTATCAAGAGGAATGAAAACATACACCCACATAAAAACTTGTATATAAACGTTCACAGCAGTATTCTTCAAGACAGCCAAAAAGCAGAAACAAATCAAATGTCTGTCAATGGATGAATGGATCAAGAAAACACCTACATCATAGTGAAAGTGAAGTCACTCAGTCGTGTCCGACTCTTTGTGACCCTGTGGACTGTAGCCCATCAGGTTCCTCCATCCATGAGATTCTCCAGGCAAGAACACTGGAGTGGGTTGTCATTTCCTTCTCCAGGGGAATCCTCCCGACCCAGGGATCGAACCCAGGTCTCCTGCGTTGCAGGCAGATGCTTTAACCTCTGAACCACCAAGGAAGCCTACATCATAGGTGAACCTCAAAAAAAAAAAGCTCAGTGAAAAGAGCCAGATGCAAAAGACCACATACTATATGATTCCATTTGTGTGAAATGTCCAGAATAGGCAATTCTATATAGGCACAGAATAGGATTTGTTGAAGTCAGGGTGTGGGTGGGAGGAAGAATGGGGAATAATTAATAACAGGGAAGATGTTTCTTTTTAGGGTGATGAAAATGTTCTAAAATTGATGATGGTGACAGCTGTACAAATCTGTGAATATACTAACACCATTTAACTGTACACTTTATAATCATAAATTGTAAATTATATGATACGTGAATTATATCTCAATCATTGTTAAAGTATTAGCCTCTCAGTTGTGGCCAACTCTTTGTGACCCCATGGACTGGAGCCCACCAGGCTTCTCTGTCCATGGAATCCTCCAGGCAAGAATACTGGAGCGGGTTGCCATTTCCTCCTCCAGGGGACCTTCCCGACCCAGGGATCAAACCTGAGACTCCTGCATTGCAAGCAGATTCTTTACTGTCTGACCTACCAGGGAAGCCCCTCATCTCAATAAAGCTCTCATTTAAAAAAAAAGAAAAAAGACTGCCTACCTCGTCCTACCCTAGGAAGGTAGTTAATTATGGAACTGCCTCTTATATCCACTTTAGCAAAGCAAGTCCAGTAGAACAATATGCAGCTCGCTGTTTCACCTGAGTTGTGATTCCAGAGAAGGGTAGGTGTTGCCTTCCCATGGCCCAGTGTCCCCAAAGTGCACACTGGAAAACCAGCCACCAAGAGCCTCGCAGAACACAAGCATAATTCTGAACCATCGAGATCACCTACACATCCAACCTGCCCCTTCTCCCTGTAAACCTGCTTCACCCAACTCTTGCATATCCTTCAAGACCCCACTCAGGTGAGGTTTCCCTAAATGGCTTTTCTGAACCCCAGAGTCTGGGCAGCTTGCCCAGGCTCCCAGCTCCTTGAAGATCCTCTTCAGATCATTTAACATCACAGTAAACACAACCGGTCCATGACTCTGTCAATGCAGCCTCCAAGCTCCTTGAAGGTCAAAGCTACCTCTTACTTGCTTTTGTAGTATTAGTATCTATAGTGTCTGGCACACAGTAGGTGCTCAGTAATGTGGATTAAACAGCCTGACAGGCCATTTTTCCAGCCTAGAGGTGGGAGGACCCAGCCGGGACACACAGCAGTGAGGATGCTGACACACAGCATCAGGACTTGGGGGGGAAAAGGGGGGTCTCCATACAGCCCACACAAGGCTGGGATGGAGTGCCATCCTCTTCTCCCTCTCAGAAGGCACCCTCCATGCTCAGTAGCCTCTTTCTCCTCCTCATTGGCATCTAGCCCCAATGTCAAAGCCGCTAACCCTCCCAGGGATCATTGCCTACTTGGTCCAGCTGACTCAAAGACTGAAGAATACTGGAAAGAAGAGAAAAGAAGGCAAACATCAATCAAGCATCTCCCATGTGCAGGGCTTGTGCTGGAAACCTTCACGTAGACTATATTCTTCATTCCTCAAAACAAGCAAGCATTATTATTTCTCATTTTTTCAGATTAAGAAATCTGCACAGTTGCCGGTGGGGGTGGCAATCTAGGCGTGTGAGATACAGACTACTGGGTATAAGACAGGCTATTGGAGGAGGGCATGGCAAACCACTCCAGTGTTCTTGCCTGGAGAATCCTCATAGACAGAGGAGCCTGACGGGCTACAGTCCATGGGGTTACAAAGAGTCGGACACGACTGAGCAACTAAGCACAGCACAGCATAAGGATGTATTATACAATATGAGGAATACAGCAAACATTTTCTGAGTTATACACTCCATATTATGGAGTGTAACCTTTAAAACTTATATAAAACTTTAAAAATAAATTAAAAAAAAATTTTTTAATTCCTCAAACTGCTTGAACCAATTTGAATTTTAACATAAATTAAAATTCTTTTAACTTTAGCCATTTTGACACCAACCCAATATTCTTAACTAATTTAAAAAAAGAAATGTGCCCAGGATAGTACATATCATGATAAGCAGGACAGGAAATCAATTCTAGGTCTGCCTGGTCCTAAGGACCCTGCTCTCCTATTTCACACACAAAGGCCTCTTTTTGGTTCTGTTATTAATAAGCTTTGTGATCTGAGGGCCCCAGTTTCCTCCATCATAAAAAGAGGACTGTACATGACCTCTAGGGCCCTATCCAGTTCTTAACGCTGAATGTAGAATGAATGGGAGAATTTTAGACACAGTGAAGGTCCCTGAGGATAGAGTACTGAACTTGCCCAGAACTTCTCAGAACATTATGTGTTAGGTCAGCCCAGCCAACATCAAACCCAGTACCCCAACAGGAAGGGCCAGGACCTGGGTTCCTTCTCAGGGTCTGCAGGAGGCAGCTGGAGCTGCTCTCACCCTCTCCTTCTGCAAAGTGCACAGTGACTTCTCTGCTTCCTTGGGAGCCAAGTATGAAATCCGGGGAAAGCCAGGAATTATTATTATCATCATTATTATTGTTATTATTGCGTGTAAATTGTGCATGACTAACTTAGAAAGAGGGGCACACTTTCTTTTTCCAGATCCTGCAAACATCGGTATGATAATAATAAAAAAAATAATTATATGCTTGAAAACCTGCACCCAGCACTGCCCTCTGTTTTCTAATTGTTCCCAGAGCCTCCAAGAGCCACATTTAAATAAAATGAAGCAATTATTTAGTCTGCAATTAAAGATCGTGGCAATTTATTTTTAAGTAGGAATCTCATCGTTGGGGGTGAACTGGCAAGAAAGGAGGACAGGAAGGGCTGTGGCAGAGGTGGGAGCAGGAAGGAGGAGTAGGGACCCAGAGACAGCCAGGCTAGGGTGGGTGCGGAGGGGAGGGAGCAGCTGACTTGCCCGAGGCTCAAGGCCACATCCCTGGGAAATTCAAAAGGAGTGGATGGGGCATCAGGAGAAGGAAATGGCAACCCACTCCAGTGTTCTTGCCTGGAGAATCCCAAGGACAGGGGAGCCTGGTGGGCTGCCGTCTATGGGGTCGCACAGAGTTGGACACGACTGAAGTGACTTAGCAGCAGCAGCAGCAGGGGCTTCAGGAGTAATTCCTTGGCCCTGCAAAGTCCGGCAATCAGAGCAGCAAGGCTTATCCAGCTCTATGTTGTGAAACTCTGGTTGAACACGGTTAAAAATGCTCCCCGTCTAGACCCATGCAGTGCCAGCACGCGGTAGGCTTCCTACAAATCACTGCTGAAAGGTAAGGGAAGCAGAGGTCTGGACCCCACGCCCTGGCTTAGAGGTCCCGGGTGGGGCTAAGTATCCGCTCCAAAGGACCGCTTCTCCCTCTGAGCACCCAGGTGGTGGACTCAGGTGGCAGCAGGCTGTTTGGCTGACTATAGGGTTGGCCAAAAATTTTGTTCAGGGTTTTCCATATGGCACCTATGGAAAAACCTGAATGAACTTTTTGGCCATCCCAATACCAAAGGCTTATAGATAAACTGCCAGTGACTGTTGCCCTAATCCTATAGTCAAATGATCCTCAGGGTAAAGCAGTCTGGTACAGGGTCCCTCAACAAGTCACGGAAGGAAATGTGGAGTCGGGGAGGGCATAGGCAGAGAGTCCCCTTAGGTCTCAGGATTCTGGAGTATGAGGCTTTCCTTTTAGGGGACCAACTGGAAAAGTCACCTCTTCTCCTGCCTCCTCGAGCTGCTACCCAGACAGTCTTTGCAGCTGCTGGGACATCCTCAAAAGGCACAGGCTGTCACCCAGGTTTGCTTGGTCCTGAGGTGATGCCAGGAGAATTGCCCACCCAGTGGAAAAGTACTGGGTAGGGGGGCTCGACTGGGAAAAAAATCGAGGAATACCCCAGGCTCAGTTGAAAGGTGCTGTGGTTGCTTCATTGTAGGAGACTGAATGGTCTTGGCTGAGTAGTTAAGAGGCTGATCTGACACTTTTCTTTAATTTGACTGCCATTATAGAATTTGTCAGGATAAAAGAGAGGAAAATATATGAGAGCTTTGTTCTGAAGAAAAGGGGCAAGACTCCTCCTGGCCGGTTTCAGTTTTCTCAGATGACTGAGAAATTTACGGGAGTGGTGGGGACCTAGTCCTCATACCATGCAGTGGTCCCATAGGGAAACCTACTATTAATTAAAATACTTGCTCATCTGGGGGTTGCACATAAGAACTGGCCATTCAGCAACCTGAGCAGTCACAGTGGTCTTACATTGCCAGAGGCAGAATCCGAGACACGTAAGATCAGCTGAAACGACTCTGGGGTGACTCCTGGAGGAGTTAAGCTCACAAACAGCACATGGGCCCACTTCACAAGTTCACTAGTGATTTTTATCCCCAACAAATTCAGCTTAAAATGTGAAGCAGAATCTCTCAAAAACAGAAACAAAGAGGTGTCAAAAAGCCAGCCTCTGACTAACACTCTAGCCAGATTCATGTACAATATGTACAGAGCTCATACTTGTAAGTACCTAATTACAGAAATTATACTAAAAGAGATCTCAACCTAAAATGGCCAAATTGGGGTTCTTTTGATATTCCAAAATTGATATTTTTGTGTGCACAATTAGAAAAGGCTGCCATGCTTACTTGGACTGGTATCCTAGATGAAGCTTCTAAAACAAAATGATAGAGTAACTTCTTTGCAGGAAACCAACAAGAAATTGCTTGAAACTATATCAGAACTAAAAAAGGCTGCTAGCACTGAATTTGCCAGGTCACAGGTCTAGTGGAACTGGGAAGTCATGTTTGGCATTTATGCCATTTGGCTTTTGATTTCTGGGCATCACTTTACCATCTTATGGGGGAACTCTTGCCACTAGGCTTTTGATTTCTGGGCATCTCTTTGCCTTTTGTTTCATTTGGAGTGTGCCTCCTGGCTAGTGAAGCTCTGGTTCGTTTTGGTTTGTTGGTTTGGTTTGAGTGGACAGACATCTGGTACAAACCGCTCGAGTAATATGGGAATTGCTCACTCTAATTCCACACTCCACTTGGGAACCCCTAGGGAAAAAAATTTTTTTTTAACTGGTCCATCTATAGCTATGAACCAATGACAAGAAAAATGGCCTACAAATATTAGATCTTTATTGACACAGGATAGGAAAATGGACTGAAGTTCTCTTATATCCAGCACTTCCTCCTGTAATCAACAGCCTGGGTCTGATCAAACTATGACCCCCACTTCCCCAGAGGAACAATCCCTGCTGGGACCAATCTGCCCTTTTTATCAGGGCCAAGTTGAGCACTATCTGGTCTAAATTTTGGCTATAAAACTATGGTCACAGAAAAATATTTTTGACAATGTGGTCACAATATTCTTTAGACTCCGGAGAAAGCTTGAAGAAAAAAATTATCTCTTTAAGAATTCCTGCCCCGAGGAAACACCTCCTCCTATACTTTAGACCAGAGCTCTCTGGATCACTTATCTAAACCATCTCTAATTCCTGAAACCAAAAGGGGGAAAAAGGCTTTTAAAATCTTATTCCAACCATTTTTTACAACTAGTATTCATAGCTAAGTTTGAAAAACAAAGCTAAAGGATCTCTGTCTATTTGGATATATGTGTGTCTCAGCGTGTGTCTTTGGTTTTTTTTGGATAATATTGCTGATTGCTGAGATCAGTTTGTAAATGAGCTCTAATCTAGTGGGCCTTCAAAAAAAAAAAAAAGTTTAAGCACTTACAAATCAAATAATTCTAAATACAAGAGAAATTAACCTAAATGAATTTCAGGTTCATGTGAACTGGGAAATATTCAATATTAAATACATGATATTAATGTTTGTTTGTTGATCTAACTAATGTAGACATGTCTAAGAGTAACATTAAGCAGAATATTTTCATTGTACCTAGGTTTAATATAAGTTAAATATTATTATATCTGTTACAAGTTTGTCAGCAAGGAAATCACCTCTAGTGAAGAAACTTCTAAAAAAAATGTAAATGAGATATGAGCTTTTAGATAAATTATTAAGAATAATTATGCTTTAGGAATGTGTGTCTAAAATAGTCTCTCCAGATTGGGGTAACTTAAATTTCTAAGGGTTGTACTAATCTAAGTGTTGGAAGTCTATTGAGTAGCTAAGTCATTGCCAAATAAAATAACATTTTGCAGCATTTACTACTGAACACGAATTTCCTCTTACAGAGAAACTAAAGAGGTTTGAGATTAAAAATGAATGATGCTTGGTGCCATCCTAAAATGTTCTATGAAAGCAAAGGTTTTAGAAATTATCACTGGTATTTATGCTCACCAATCTACAAAACGCTAATAATAAAAGTCAGTTCTTGGTTGCTTAAGGAAAGTAGGAAGTGTGTTTTCGGTAAAGAAGGTATGAGGAATGGAATTGCATTTTGTGAAGGGAAAAGGAAGTAAGCCTGACTTACAGGTGGCTTTTTTGGTGGAAGAACACAGTAATGGATGCAGAAAGTGAAAAGGCTTGTGAAAAGTGAACCAAACAGTGAAGGGGAAAGTTTTGTACATGGTTTAAACTTAGGACTAAGTTTAAAATGAAGTTAATTAAGTTTACCTTGTGAATAAAGTAAGCTGGTGCAAAAACTTGAATTTAGCTTTTTTCTCTGTTAAGAGGACATCTTTTCTTCAGATACTGAACTGCCTTTGATAATAGATTTAAGTTGATTTCTTAAATGATCTGTTCTGAAATCCTTTATTGTTACTTTGGCTAAGTGAATAATATTGTTTTCCAATAACCTACAATCCTGATTGAGTGTCCTAAACCTTTTTGATATTTGTTGACAAAACTTCCCAGATCATTCTAATGAAGATGATTTATAGCTAACTTTGGGATGCTTCAGAGGGCCCCTGAAACATCCCTAAAAGGGATATTACTAATTAGGTTCATTCTGTATACAGAATTAACTGGGGAGTATTGTCAAGTTAGTAATAAGTCTCGGGTTATATTGTATGATAAATGTTACTAATATAGATATCCTAGAAACTGTATGGAGCACCTAAAATTCTGATAGTAGTGTAGTGAAGTCGCTCAGTTGTGTCCGACTCTTTGTGACCCCAAGGACTGGGGCCGACCAGGCTCCTCTGTCCATGGGATTTTCCAGGTAAGAGTACTGGAGTGGGTTGCCCTTTCAGGTAAACTGTTATCAGGCATAATTCTAGTTACTATCTCAAAATATTGTCATAGCACTAACCAAGTTTTGCAAAAACGCTTCCTCTTCAAGAAGATTTATAAAAAAGAATTTTGGATAAATACCAGTTTCTGAGCTGGGTAAGGAATCTAATGAAAAACCTGATGACTACACAAAGGTTAACAAAAGGACTGAATGAACTGGTGAATATGCTCATAACTTTTATGGTTTCTATCTGAAAAAATTACTGATTTGAACCTGTGTTTTCCAAGTGTAAGAAAAAAAAAAAAACCTTTCCCTCAAACTAATTATAACAGTAAAATTTTATAAACAAATTGAAACATTTATCTTTTCTCTCTGTCTGAACCCTCCAGAGATTGGAAGCTCTTAGTTTCCAGTAACTTTATCAAATAAGTTAGGAAGGTTATCTCACTAACAGGTACAGAAATCTCAAGGAATTTTGGAGACCCTTCGAAGGGAGAAATTTACTTAGATCTGTTAGGCAAAATCTGTGATAAGCCTTTGGGATGACTTTCCTAGCCCTGAAAGGTTTTATTTTAAAAGTTCAGTCTGAGATTATAAAAGCATCAGCAAAGCAAAAAAGTCTATGATCAACTATGGTTATATAAATCATCAGGCCAAGTTTACTGAGACCAAGCCTATATTACAAACAAGTCTTAATTTGGTTTATTTGGTAAAAATGACAGTGATTTTAGGGAGAAAAAGATGTTTCAATGAATGTTAAATCCAGTTTGTTAATGGAAGTCTGTACCTACTAAGACTCATTTCCTGGATAGTTCTTTGCTGTTAGGGTACATTAATGTAAAATTTAATTGAATTATTAAAGGACAGTCTAGGATTGTTTCTGAAGCTTATCTCAGCAATCTGTCTTTGGATGAAGATCAGACGCCTCACGCATGACCTGTAACCAAGCCTGGAAGAAAACATAATTTAAAGAACTGTCTCCAACCTGGATGGAAAGACCTTTCTATCAGGTACTCTTCACTAGTTCATGCCCAGTGAAATTGAAGGGAAATTGACTCAGATTAACTGCTTCTTTCAAAGACCCCTAAGCTGGACTAGTCTATAGAGAGGCCTGCTGACCTCAAACTCACCTTAAAACAATGCTCAAACAGAGAAAACTACACTACACCAGGACAAGAAGAAATCAGAAGCATACAGCTTGCCCAAGATGCTGATCTGACTTGTATGATCATTTACGTTTTCTTGATTCCTTGGACCTGTGCCTACCAATCAAATGTTTTCTATCATGGACATGATTCTATGCTAGTTTAAAATTCAATCCAATTGTTGGGTTGTGGCCAACTACCTGTGTCTAGTACTTCTGGGTTACCTTGGTAGATTTCTGTTTTCTAGGGCTCTGATTGGATACCCCCTAGGAAATTTATTTTAGATGAATGTTCAGTCCTGTTCTACCTATTCATGATATTACTAGATGGGATCTTCTCACCTGGCCAATTAATAATACCTGCTTTGATGCTGGCCATAGATTTAAGTTTTCTCTTAGGGTCATTCAAACTCAATCAGAGTGACAAGCTAAGTCTCAATAAAAGAAATTAATCGCTCATCTATTAAAAGGAAAACTCCCACAATTATGGGGTGGATCTACATACCAGGCTATGGTCATTTAAGTTTAAAAGCTCCTCTATGTTGGGAAGGGTTAAATCCTACTAAAAATGATCAAACTGGTCATTATGAGACAGGCTGGATGTTTTATGAACTATGCCCATTATTACCTTAGAGAGAGTGATTGGTTTGGAACCCAGTGGATTTGTGGTACTAATTTATAGCCTTCACATCTACAGTGATGGATACGAAGGTGTAGCCTGGGATTCCCATGAATTTAAGGTCATACATGTTGCACCCAGAGCCTCCCTCAACAAGACGGCCTGACCCTTCGGGGCAAACCCACCCACAGACAGTGCCCCGCAGCAGAATGGACAGCCGCTCTGACCGCTGATCCCAGATGCCAGCAAGCAGCGGCTGATGGAGGACATGGAGGACTGGCGGGCGAGGCCTGGGACAGGCCAGTCCCGTTCCTTCCGCATCCTCGCCCACCTCACGGGCACCGAGTTCATGCAAGACCCGGATGAGGAGCACCTGAAGAAATCAAGCCAGGTGCCCAGGACGGAAGCCCCAACCCCAGCCTCAGCTACACCCCAGGAACCCTGGCCTGGCCCTACCACCCCCAGTCCCACGAGCTGCCCACCCTGGGCTGTGGACCCTGCATTTGCTGAGCGCTATGCCCCGGACAAGACCAGCACAGTGCTGACCCGGAACACCCAGCCAGCCACACCCACGCCTGTGCAGAACCGCACCTCCATCGTGCAGGCCGCTGCTGGAGGAGGCCATGGCGGGGGCGGTGGCAGCAACGGCAAGACTCCCATGTGCCACCAGCGCTACAAGGTCATCCGGGGCCGCTACCTGGTGGCGCTGGGCCACGCATACCCCCCCGAGGAGTTTGTGTGTAGCCAGTGTGGGAAGGTTCTGGAGGACGGTGGCTTCTTCAAGGAGAAAGGGGCCATCTTCCTCCCACCCTGCTACGATGTGCGCTATGCACACACTTGTGCCAAGTGCAAGAAGAAGATCACCGGTGTCAGAGGTGCCCAAGGCTCACATTCCACACCAGGGAGGCTGTGAGAAGTGGCCAGTATCTGGATGTATCTTGAAGGAGAGCCCGGCCGGATTTCAGAGTGGACCCGAAATAAGGGACAAAGCGAGGAATTTGGCCCGTGCAGATGGAGTCGCCATGCACTGAGACAGACGCTGTGGGAATGTGGAAGGTGGAGTGTGTGGACACTGGGGGCAGAACGTCAGATGCAGCATAGTGAACAGCCACCAGGCCTCCCTGGTAGCGCAGCTGGCAAAGGCTTCCCCTGCAGTGCAGGAGACCCCAGTTCGATTCCTGGATCGGGAAGGTCACCAGGAGAAGAGATAGGCTGCTCACTCCAGTACTCATGGGCTTCCCTGGTGGCTCAGCTGGTAAAGAATCCTCCTGCAGTGAGGAAGACCTAGGTTTGATTCCTGGGTTGGGAAGATCCCCTGGAGGAGGGCATGGCAACCCACTCCAGTGTTCTTGCCTGGAGAATCCCATGGACAGAGGAGCCTGGCGGGCTACAGTCCATGGGGTTGCAAAGAGTCAGACACGACTGAGTGACTAAGCACACGTTAACAAATTAGAGGTAACTCCAACCAATCTACCATTGATATGATCCCAGTGGGTCAAGGATCTGTATTCTACTGGTATGACCATTTAGCAGCTTGTGTGTGTGCGCATGCCTTCAGTGGGGTTAGAGGATATAATTGACCATATTAAAGCCTTAACAACTTTCATAAGCTTTAAATGATATTAACCAGGCTATTTAGCCTATTGAATTCTGAGATCTCTATGATGAGAAAGGCAGTGCTACACAACTGCAAGGCCCTTGACACCTTACAGCATCTCAGCGAAATATCTGTGCTATAATTCAAAGTGCATACTATATTTTCATACCTGATAAATCCTTTAATGTAACACATTTGATGAACCATATGAAAAACCAGACTTACGCTTTAAGTAACCCATTCCCTAGTCTTGATGATCTTTTAAAAACTGGTTTGGTATGGGAGGCTCATGGCTAAAATATTTACTTTTAATTCCACTAATGTTATTAACTATACCATTTGTATTTTGTTTGTTTCACAAGATTATTTCTTCTTGTATTACCAAATGCATGACTGAGCCTCCAGTGAAAATAGTAATGACTAGACGAAGCAGTTGATCAAAAGTATAGCTCAATATACAATCAATTATTGCAATAGTGTAACTCTAGGTATGGGAATATGCAATGAAAGTGAATACTTTTCTGGACCATAACTAGAAGACAGGTGTCAAGAGATCTTTGACTATTAAGACCTAGTCCAGTACAGCCTATGAACAAAATCCTTCTTCAGAACTGGGAATGAGCCTTCCCAGCAACATGGGACAAAATGGTCATGAAATGCCTCCCAAAGTATGGTCAGATTTATGACCACAAGGGGGTTGTGTCAACTAAAAACTGGCACTTACCAAGAGCATTGCCAGTGAGTGAACAACAAAGGCATTTGCCATCTGCCTCTACAGAGACTGAACCCCATGCTACTCTAGCAGTTGACTTTCAACAATCCCTGAGGGAATACAGGGTGGGGTGAGGCACTCTGTGCTCCAGGGAATCGGGTGGGACAGGTCTTTAGATAGTTGGATGTTTTTAGGAACAGATTTTATGATCTCAATCCTTGTATCTCCTCATATCTAGAGAAGCCCTAAATCCCTTCATGGTGACATCAGATCCTCATGACTAACAAAAACCTTTTGTAAAATGAATGCTTCATGGTATTGAACTCCCCCTTCACCAAAACCTTAAATATTGACTTTCCCCCACTGCCGCTTTGGAGCAGTCTCTCAGAGCTATCTGAGATGCTGCCTCCTGGGCTACAGTCCTCATTTTGCCCCAAATAAAACTTAACTCACAACTCCCAAGTTGTACATCTTTTTTCAGTTGATAGAAGCAACACCATGTGCGAGGTGGGGAACACAGCTGGGAAAGGCCAGCTTGGGGTCCCCCTAAATCTCTGAAATACCTGAGACCTCCAGAAAGACTTGCTTGCCTCTCCCCTGGTTGCTCTCACTTCCTGAGCTCACCTCCCCAGCCCTGGCTCGCCCATTCCTAGCCAGGACCAAGCTCTCAGTGGACCTGGGCCAACCTTGGACTCTTCTTCTCATTTTGTCTGGCCAAATCCTGCTCATCCTTGAAGCCTCTGCCTCAAGAGCTGGTCTACAGAAAAGTCTCCTGGGACCCCCACCCCTCCACTCCTCTCCCCATGAACTCTTTCTACTCAGGACTTGTGTTTGAAAAAGTGAAAGTTAAAAGTTAGTTGCTAAGATGTGTCCAACTCTTTGCAACCCCATGGACTCTAGCCTGCCAGGCTCCTCTGTGCGTGAAATTCTCCAGGCAAGCATACTAGAGTGGATTGCCATTCCTATCTGCAGGAGATCTTCCCAATCTAGGGTTGGGACCCGGGTCTCCAGCATTGCAGGGGGATTCTTTACCACCTGAGCCACCTTTGGTTAACATCCATTTCCTGTTCTCTTCTGTAAGCTCCATGAGGGCAGGCACATGACTGTTTTGTTCCATAACTTTTGTGAGTAAATGATCTGTGTGTGAGAGAACATGTCTGAGGAGGGCAAGGCTGGGACTGAGTTTTGGAGGGCAGGGACTCAGACATGGCAATCTGCAAAGTCTGGTGGACCTGCTGCTGTGGCCTCTCTGGGTGGCTGGTCACCTTTGCGTAAGAAAGCCAGGGGCCTTGGCTATTTAATGGGAATCAGGTCATGTTGCCAAAGCACTCACCGCCCCTCCTCACTCCACACAGGGGGCTCCTCCCAAGAGTCTAGGACCACAGTGCGTATCTGGGGAGGCAGAGGGTGGGGGAGATGGACTGTCTGGTTCCCACAGTGTGTCCCTTCCCGGGAGCTCCCACCCACCGCCCCCACCCGGAGGCCAGGGAAGAAGGAGGCCAACCAAGAGAACTCTGCCTGGACGGGCCAACGCTGTGTCCAGGTTGTGAGAACACCAGAAGCAGAACCACTATGAAAGAAAGAAAGTGAAGTCGCTCAGTTGTGTCTGACTCTTTGCAACCCCATGGACTGTAGCCTACCGGGCTCCTCCGTCCATGGGATTTTCCAGGCAAGAGTACTAGAGTGGCTTGTCTTTTCCTTCTCCAGGGGATCTTCCCAACCCAGGGGTCAAACCTGGGTCTCCTGCATTGCAGGCAGATGCTTTATTGTCTAAGCAACTGGGAAAGCCCCAAGAGCCACTATGGTAGTTTCTAGAAGACCTCCACATTCATTATCTTATTCTGAAGTGCACAGGGCATGTAGGACTATCCTCATTTTATAAATGAGAAAACTAAAGCTCAGAGAAGATGCAACATTTACTCAAGGTCACACAAGTGAAAGGGGCAGATCCAAGACACCTGTCCCTGGAGAGAGTGGTGGCTGTGTGTATACATCTGTCTCCAAGAGGGGAACAATCACCCCTTTAAAAAACACATGAAAAAAATAAAGCAAGAAGAAGCCTGGACCTCCATAGGAAGAGAGGGGAACACAAACTCTCTTTTTCCTTTTCCCAGAACGGCAGCCTGTGTGAGCCTGCAAGGCCCTCACATCTGTCCCCTCAGACAAAATGAAAGAGGTTCTGAAAAACAAGAGGGGCTGTAATAAAGCAGAGACTGTGTTGGCAATGGAGCTGTGCCCAGCGTGTCCTGTCACTGTCACCACTGAGGAGACAGCAGCCGGGTTGTTCCCAAACCCAGGCTTCTCTCCAACTCCGGAGCTCCCAGGGAGGGGCACACAGAAGGACATACTCGGGCAAGACCGAGGGAGGAGCCAGGAGGCCCAAAGACCAGCTACGCAGGAGCAAACACAGCTCCTACTGTGAGCAATCAGGGACCCACACTCCTACAGTAATAGCACTATTGTTACTCGGAATCCAACCCCAACCATAGGGCTCCTTAGAGCCCTCCCAGAAATCACAGACTGGCAGTGTCTCTTAACAGGGCTGTATTAGGTACCCACTGCTGCATGACAAGGGCTTGCTAGGCGGCTCAGTGGGTAAAGAATTTGCTTACAATGCAGGAGACGCAGGTTCGATTCCTGGGTTGGGAAGATTCCCTGAAGGAGGGGATGGCAACCCACTCCCAGTACTCTTGCCTGAAGAATCCCACGGACAGAGGAGTCTGGCGGGCTACATACAGTCCATGGGGTCGCAGAGTCAGACACAACTGAAGTGACTGAACATTCACGCATGCTGCATAACAAACCACCCCCAGACTGAGCAGCTTAAGACCACAACCATCTAAACTACACTCAGTTTGTGAGGCCAGGAGTCGGGAGTGGCCAGGCTGGGTGATTCTGGCTCATAGGGTTGTGCCGCTGCTGGCCACAGCCACATCTCCACGTTCAGCTCCTTTTATCTCCAGCTTACTCATGTGGTTGGTCAGGCCTTCTGGCTGTGGGCTAGAGGCTTCAGTTCTTCACCATGTGGGCCTCTTCCTATAGCCACTCGCAACTGGCTGGTGGCCCTTCCCCAGAGCCAGTGACCCACCGGCAGAGATGAAGTCAAAAGCCACAGTCATTTAAGACCCAACCTCAGTGGGACTTCCCTAGTGGTCCAGTGGTTAAGACTCCAAGCTCCCAATGCAGGGGATCCAGGTTTGATCCCTGGTCAAGGCACTAGAGCCCACACGGCACAGTGAAGACCCGGAAGAGCAAAAAACCAAACCAAAACAACAGTCTCGGAAGGGACCTCACCACTCTTGTCACATGTTGCCACCCAGGTACAAAGTGGGAGGGCATGACGCAAGGGTGTGGATACGGGGAGGGGAAGACTTGGGGGCCATCCCAGAGGCTGGCTACCACAGGAAGGCTGCAGTATTTGGGCTGAGTCAACTCTACACTGGGTTGGGCATCCTTGGCCCCGCCCTCTGAATGCCAGGAACTTCTTCCAGAGCCAGTCATACTGCAGCTAAAACAGCTCCCTTTTCCCTTTCCTATCCCCTACTCCCTCACTCCTCCCAACTGCCATTCTTCCAAAGCATCACAGGACCACTGGCTTCATCCCTTTATTTTACCAGTGAGTGAATGGCTTTGGCAGTAATGCAGAGGACATCTATAACATGAGAGGGCAGAACCACAACCACGGTCGCTCAGGTGCACAGCCCACTTCACTGAGCTTTTGAATACGTGGGCAAGTTATTTGTCTGCTTCCCCTTAAGGTTCCTGATCTGGGAAATGGAGGCAAAAGACCTAGCTCAGAGAGCTGTTGTGAGGGATAAATGAGATCCTGTGTGTTGAGCCCCTGGCACACGGTAGGAAACCGTAAAACACTGTACATGGCATAGTTGCTGGACTCCTGCCAGAGATGTGCTGTTTCTTTAATATCCGCTGCTTTAAGGGGGTGACCCTGGCGAGCTGAGAAAGAACACTCTCTTCTGAATCAGGAAGTTCAACCTCTGCTCTTAGTTTTGGATGAGTTGCTTTAAACTTTCCTGAGCCTCAAGTCCCCCAGTTTTAAATCAGAAAAAAAAAATCATTTTCTGTTATTTTTTCGTTTCCAGTGATGCTATGATGAAAAAGAAAGAATAGGTGTAAAAAGCCTTTCAGGATTTCAAGGTGGAAAGTAGGGAACAATGGCCAAGTTCTGTGTCTGCTTCATTTTATGTCCCCATAGAGGTGGGTCCGCAAGGATACACTGAGCGCCCACTATGTGCCAGGCACTAGGAAAGTCAGCCACTCCCAAAGCAGATCACAGGATGATGCTTTCTGTGACTAGAACAGGCAACTTAGAGCCTACAGCACAGAAAACTGCCATTGTAGGAGGCTTGCTAGTCCAGATGAGGAAGTCCTAAAATCTGGGATACATGGTACTATGGTGGATACATATAAGGTGCTGCTTATTATGATGAAAAGGATGGTAGCCCTGCTCAGAATCAATGACATTCTACAATCCAGTAACTGTAACAAATTCATTTGCTGGCCCCTGGGAAGGCTTCATTGAGAGATGCATGCAAAGAAGGATTTATGAAAGATGTCTTGGGCTTCTCACATCAAGAAGCTTTCCAGGCAACAGGAACAACTAGAGGGCATCCAGAGAGGCATGAGATGATATGGTCAGTTCCAGGAAGTGGGAGAAGTCCAGCGGGTGGAGATATTTATTACCTAGACATCCAGGAGTCATGAAAGGTTTAAAGTCAGGCAGCGATATGATCAGATCTCTATTTCAGATAGAGGTAGAAAGAAATCGGAGGCACCAAAATCAGTTAGGAAGCGATTGCAGGTTGCATGGGTGCAAGATGATGGCTGCCTGCAACCTGCCGAGTGTAGGTTACTCAAGAGCTGTTTATGGTGAATGACTGCGTGAGTATACATCTATATACAGGGACGTGTTATGCATTATTCTAGAACAGGATGATTTCAAATAGCTTCTGTTCATTTCTTCACCACCCACACACTCCGAGCTCCTTCCTCACCTTCTGCCGGCAGCCCAGCAATTCCTGCCCCGTCAGTACTTTTCTCTCTAGAATCTTCCCAGTTTTCCAAACAGGATGAAACCTATTTTGCATTTCAGGTCATTTCCTCCCTAGGAAGAATTGTGTGAGTCTAGCAGTAATTACCTCACTACTTTTCAAGTCTTCCCCTGGATGCCGGCAGCAGCCAGAGCCCTCTGTGTGACGTCAGTACTAGTCCTACCACGTCAGTGTCAATCACACTTCATCCTCACTGGCTATCCCGTGACTGTGTGCATTTAGTCCCTCGTACTCTGCTCAGAATCTCTCTACAAAATGTACTTACATGAGTATTCATAAAAATATGGTCTATCGGTTTCTCCATTGAGATTCCAGGTCCAAAGCCTTGGGTTTCCTGGGCGTTTCTCCCTGGCTCTACAAGGATTTTCAAGGTCTCCAAAGGAGAAGTTTAGGACACGTCTCCTGCAGACTAACCTTCATGACCTGCAGCAGCCCCACACAGGTGCCGTCTGAAGGTTTCCACCAACATAATCATATCTCTGTTTAGGGAAAGTGACTTGGATGGCTATCAGGGATGCAGCCAGCAGTCACCCTGTGCCACCAGTCCCTTATTCCACATCTTGGTAACTTCTATGATAAGCGATGAACAGGTATGCTGTTACATCCTAAAAGGAGGCGACTAGAAGAAGATTCCACCAGAAGACAGAGGGGAAACACCTGCAGCCCAGCTGAAAACCACAATACACAGCTAGCAAACAGCTCGCAGCTCTTGAACACATGTTGTCCCATCTGATCCTCCAACCACCACCACAGGGTACCGAAGGCAGGCATTTCTACTCCTAACTGATCAAAGAACTAAAGCACAGCAAGGTGAGGCGACAGGCTTAAACTGCTGCCACTAAGAAGAGGCAGTAAAGAGATATGAATCCTAGAATCCTGTCTCCCATCACACAGGTTATTACGAAATGTCAGCCCAGGATAGTGGTCCTCAAAGGCGGCCCTCAACCAGCAGCACTAGCATCCCCTGAGCTAGTGATAGAAATGTCACCCCAGGGCCACTCAGATATTCTGGGGCTGGGATCCACCAGTCTGTGTTTTAACAAACTCTCCAGCCAATGCGGCTGCACACATAAGTTTGAGAACCCTCTCCTGGGACCTGGAGATGGGTAACATGATAACACAGACAAAAGGATTTTAATCCCACAAAGCCTGTGTGTCAATAGGACATGCTTGGGAGGAATTGGTTCAACTGTACACAGTGCAGGCGCTCTTGCTGAAGTCAACCTTAGTTCCCGCTGTACCCCAGCATGTATTGGACCCTGTGTGTGGTTATTCAGCTTGTGCACTGCACAACTCAAAGGAACAGTGCCCTTGGAGATGCGCTGCCCAGCCACGTGTGGTGGCCACACTGCTGGTCTCACGTGGTGGTGGCAACGAGCAAGATAGATTGACCAGAAACAGGAGGAAAAGTGAAAGTGAAAGGCGCTCAGACGTGTCCAACTCTCTGCGACCCCATGAACTGTACAGTCCATGGAATTCTCCAGGCTAGAATACTGGAGTGGGTTGCCGTTCCATTCTCCAGGGGATCTCCCCAACCCAGGGATTGAACCCAGGTCTCCCACGTTGCAGGCGGATTCTTTACCAGCCGAGCCACCAGGGAAGCCCCCAAACAGGGTAAGACGGTGGGACTCCGTGTCATCATGTATGCAGAGTCATTTGTTTCTAATTCTAGAGCCACTGGGCCCCTCACCACAGACCCAGCGCCAGTCCCCTGAGAGATGGTATATCTCAACCCCTACACTGATTCGTCTTTCCCCACAATAGGGCACATGATCATGTGATGTGGACCAGAGTTCAGAAGAATCAGTGAGTAGAGATTCCTGAAAGGGATTTTTTTTTTTTTAACAAAGAGCTAAGTGAAGAGAGAACAGGCTGCCTGGAGAGACAGGGGCTGCCTGGCCACAGGGAAGATTCAGAAAGAAGCTGGACAATTACTAATACCCATAGCAAGGGAGAATCAATCTCCTTTCATAGACTATTTTATCTAATCATGGAAATGAAAGTGAAAGTGTTAGTTGCTCAGTCAAGTCCTACTCTTTGTGACCCCATGGACTGTGGCCCCCCAGGCTCCTCTGTCCATGGGATATCCAGGCAAGAACCCTGGAGTGAGTTGCCATTCCTTTCTCCAGGGGATCTTCCCCACCCAGGAATCAGACACAGTCTCCTGAATCTTAGGTGGATTCTTTACCATCTGAGCCATCAGGAAAGTCCAGTCATGGAAATGGATCTGTGCAATCCACAAGGAAACTGAGGTATAGATAGCATACAGCACTTGCCCTAGGTTGTACAACCACTAAATACCTAGCTGGAATTTAGACTTGGGCTGTTCAACACAAGGGTGACCAACTGTCTCAGGGATAGCTCCTGGGACAGAGAGCTTTCAATGCTAAACCAGGAAATGTGGGTAAACCAGGATAAGTGATCACTTTGCCTAACACCGAGAGTTCTCTAGCTCCAGCCACAGTCAGTGGACCACATTGCTGATGCCGAAAACCTCTGTCCAGCTGCGTGCTGCATCCTGAGAGAAGCTCGTTCCTGATACTTGCCTCCACATCTCAGGCAAAGTTGGCTGATCTGTATCACCTTCACGGTGGGACAGGGGGACAAGAGTGGAAAGGTGAGGCAGGGTTCACGTTGGCATCCACTGGGTTTTATCTCTACTGGATGGTCACCGTCTGCTTCCACACTGCGAAGGGGTTACTCTGGAGGAAGCAAAACAAGGCATCACCTCTCCTGGGCTCTGGCTCCCTGACAATGGGCCTTTGGAGGGTCCTCTGGCCCCCTGCGAGGTGACAGAGCATCCTCTCATACTGCATTCCCCGGGATCTAAGTGGGTCTCAGAGAAACGTGGGTAACAGAATGCCCTAACCCAAGGTCATACACTACATTCAAGGGAAAGCCTAGATTCGAACCTGAACTCCTGACTCCAAATCTGAGGAAGACGGAATAAACACGGAGCTGATTCACCAACAGAGCTGAGGATCCAGGCATGGCAGAGGCTCATCTGAGGATGGTGGGGGTCCCACCTCAAGTCTGGCTGTGGCACACTCCTGCTCACAAACACGGAATCTCAAATGCTCTGAAAAGCAATAGGATCCCATCCACCTGGTGACACCCTGGGCTTATAGGGAGCAGAGGTGTCCGGGTGGAGTGTGCCCGGGGTGAGCCACTCCTTGCTGGGAACCAAGGGGAGGCCCTGCAGCTGGAAGCCCCTGGGGCCCCTGCACTGTGCACACATCCAGTCATGTCCAGTATTCTCCCAGTAAACAGAGTTCCTAGTTACTCCATTTACCAACAAATGCACGTGGTATTTGGGCTGGTTTTACCCCTCAGCTACTAATCTATCTTTAGAGTTAATACATTTGGATCAGAGAAATATATCTGGAGAAGAAGGCCACTGGGGAGAGGGCAGGGTCAGGTCTTATCTCTGAGAACTGCTGTCTAGAATCTGCCCTTGGCACACCAAGGGACCCAAGCCAGACGACAGTGATGAACACCGGGGAACTGTGGCCACAAGTGGCCTCTCCCAGTCTCTGAGTGTCCTTCTGGGAGGGCATCTATGGAAATGCTCTCTCTACTCTTCCCTTTATCCAGCCAGCCAGCATCAAAAAGCCTGCCTTGTGCCAAGCCTTGTGCCAGGATGAGGGAATAGAGAGGAAAATAAGACACAGGCTCTTGCCCCCAAGGCACTCACAGTCAGCAGAAGAGACAGGCAAGCAAACAGGCAATGCAACACAGCCTCAGGTACTGCAGACGAGGAGCAGATCTGGGAGAAGGTGGTGAGAAAGAACAGAAGGCAGATGGAGGCTGGGAGGGAGCGGCAGGAGACAGCCAGGCCCAGAGACGGGGGCTAGGAGCGGGGGATGCTGGGCAGGAGGACCACAGACAGGCACACACGTGTCTGTGGGAACAGACACAGAGCCTGGTGGTGACCTGTCTGCACCCACGCCCCACAGAGATCCCTCAGCCCTGGATATCTCCAACCACACCTGTGTGCAACCAGGGCCCTGGGTCATCTCAGGCTCCCCAGGAAGCCAGCTGCTCACAGGCCCATTGGCCCACCAGTCCCCCGAGATGCATGATGCTTGAGTGGAGCCCAGTACCCCTGTATCTCCTGTTCTTCAGCATAACCACACACTTGACCCCTGGCCTGGTTCCGTGGGAGAGCAGGTCCTTTCTGAAACCCAGATCCTCTGAGTATTCTCTCTTCTTTTCCAAGAGGCCTCTGCCTCCCTCTTTCTCATATAAGTTAGAGCTTGTTGGGAGAGAAAAACCTTGTGCTTATCCTTAACAATTAATCCTTCACAATTAACAGGCAGAATTTACTACCCATCAGCACACCAGCAGCCTGTTCCTGGCCTGCCATGTATCAATCCCATCCCTAACTTATGTGAGCAGAAAGTGGCTACTGGCCACCCCTCCACTCTACCCCACCTGAGAAGAGAACTCCTCTCTCAAACTTTGGCTCCTTCTACCTCCTGGACAGGGCAGCTCCTCAGCCTCAGTTTCCTCATCTGGAAAACGAATGTAATCACACTGCTTACTCTAAGGCTGTTGTGTGAGTTAGAATAAATGATTCGTGAACAGCACCCTGGCTTCTCTAGATAATATGTGTAGCTAATCATGTATTATATACGGGTTAGTGTTGCATGTGGGTTATCTCAATGAAATCTCACAACAACCTCTTGAGGTATGTACTATCATTATCCTCATTTTATAAAGATCAGAGAGGTTAAGCAACTTCTCTAAGGTCACACAGTAAGTGGCTGAGCCAGTATCCAAACCCAGATAGCCTGGCTCCAGAGTTCAGTTCTTGACCACCTCAATGTGCTGCTTAAAGCAAAATTTATCACACTGCAATATGCTAAAGCAACCAGTCATATTAGACTGCTGATGCTGCAGGGCATGTGGGGCCTGAGGTTCCGCATTTTGACAAGCCCCGGGGATGCCAGATGAGGCCTCAGCATACATACTAGCATTTTTCCTTCTGTAGAAAGACAGTCTTTACAAGAAACCTGGATCCCTGGGATTTCTGAGCTGGAAGGGACCTTTGCGATCCTTCAGTTCCCCTCAGCATCCCACCAGGCTTTGGCTGGTGGGTGTTCCCTCCACTCTCCAACTAGATCCAGCCACAAGTCACCCTGGTAACCAGGGCCCCGGGGGGACAAAGTCCACACTGACCTCACCCAATGCCTGCTCTGTGCCTCCCATTCAGGCCTGAGCCAGAGGCTGAGAGATGGAACCTCAGCCCTCAAGGCCTGGTTTTGATTCCAAACAGTGGTTTCCTATTAGAAAAGTAAGACCAAGGTGTCAGAACTACAGATGAGAATAAAGGACATCACAGAATCAAGGCGGGTCATCTCTGAGACAAACAGGTCCTGTGCCCAACCTCACCTCCCCACCCCAAGAAGGGTGGAGGAACCAGAGCAGGTATAGGTGGGCAAGATCAGGGGCTGCCTGCCAGCCAGGGTGATTAAAGACCAGGACGACAATGCAATTCACAGGTGAATCTCCTAGACGGCATGCTGAGTCCAAGAGCCCAGGCTGAGAACACACGTGCCCTTCCCTTGAAGTTCAAGATCACGCAACGCTGATCCATGGTGACAGGCATCAGGAGGGTGGTCACCTTGGGGGTGGAGGGACCAGCTGTAGGAACTCACAAGAGGCTTCTGGGGTGCTGGGGAGGTGCATCTAGAGAGTGGCTACACAGGTGCGCTCATTTTGTAAGGATTCATTGAACCATACACTTAAGGTCTGTGTGCTTTTCTGTATGTCATACTTCATTTAAGAGGCAATTAAAAAAACAACAACAACAAACCCAACCTAGCTGCAAAACAAAAACAGCAAGAAACAGAACCAGGGCAGGCTACCAAGGGAGTCTGGGCTGCTCCACCCCAGGGAGGCTTCCTTCCCTGAAGGAAAAGGTGGGGTGGGATGCGGGAACAGGGACAGGGCAGCAGGAACCCTGCCACTCTCTGTCCTTCACGTGGAGTTGGACCAACACCAACCAGGTGGAGCCGTCCTGGGTGCCCTAAGCCTGTATCCCTTTCACTCCCATGAGCCAGAGGGCATCCCTTTCACCAGGGCTGGTGGCTGCGGACATCAGCCCCCAGAGAGACTCATGTCACCCATGCAAGACAGGCGCCCAGCATCTTCCTCCTCTTTCAACAGGCTAGTTCTTAAAGAGCTTATCTTCTGTTTCATGATCCGAAGTCAACCAAGCAAGCAGCCTCTGAGCTCCACCGCCTAGAGGCAGGTCCCCACTGGGCCGCTTAGTGGCGTGTGGCCCAGGCAACCCTTTAACTTCTCTGTGCCTCAGGGGTCTTCATTTGTAAGGTGAGGATAATAAGAGCACCTTCAGACTTTCCTAGTGGTCCAGTGGTTAAAACTCCACACGCCTAACACAGAGAGTGCAAGTTTGATCCCTGGTTGGGGGAGATCCTGCAAGCTTAATGGCACAGCCAAAAAAAAAAAAAGAGCACCATCCTCATACCATTACTCTGATTATTTAATTAATATATGTGAAGTGCTTAGAACAGTGCCAGGTCCATAGTAAGGACTACGGAAGTGGATCTGTGCTATCATACTGTAGCATTTTGCAGACATGTTAGGCACTACAGATGTGGGCCTTGGGGAGTAGGCCAGAGGTCAGGCAGCCAGGGGCACCTGGGTCTGGTGTGGCTGAGAAGAAGTGCCCTGGCAGAGGGCTCTGGGGCTCCCTGTCTGTGCCCCTGGCCCTGTCACAGGGAGCCGGGAGGTTGAGGGAAGCACAGTGGTACCCAGGGAGGTGCAGGGAGCCCGCAGGAGTGGGGTCATTTTCCTAAGGTCCAAGCCACCCTCCGACTGCCGTCAGGGCATCTTTCTGAAACAGACGCCTGATCATGCTGCCTCCTCCTTAGATCCCCGGGCAGCTCTGAGCATGCTGTTGGCAACCTGGGGCCACAGGGCGCTCTCTTCTGCTTCTAGCCCCTTGCACAGTCCTGTCCCCTCCTCACCTTCTAGAAGACAGACAAGCTCTTACTTCTGTCTCGGGACTCAGCAGAAATGTCAGGACTTTCCTGGCACCTCCCTCCCTGGGCAGGCCTGGTCCCCTCATCCTCTCTCGTTGGGGCTCCCTAAGCACCGCGGACATGCCTCCATCTCGGCGCACAACACTGGCTTAGAGCCCGTGGGTCTGCTAGGTGCGTCTCACCTCTGGGTGGTGACTCCCGAGAGCGCACAGTGAATCACAGATGAGCGAGCAAACAAACCCAATCCAAGGGCCACCAGGACATCGTACACCCGGGGCCCCGACGCCAGGCCCCCTGCCACCCTGTTGCCTTCTCTGCCCACCTCCCTTCCTCCCCCATCCCACTCCATCCCACACCCACAGACTATGTTGGCTCTTATTCCCCCCTGAGGCCCCTGCCTCTGGACCCCGACCTTCCCGACCTAGAGTCCTTCTCCCCATAACAACCCTGATGCAATAAAGTTTTTCTCTTTTCATCAGTCTCAAACCCTCAGCCCTGGGAGTGGGTTTCCTCAGATTTTAGATACTTCTTGATGTAATCCTGGCCAGGGTGTACTTACAGACCCCTGCCAAGCAGCCTGGGGACTTCAGTGACCTCGGTGCCCAGGGGTCAGTCGATCAATAAGCACTCACCACCCCTCTCCCCACTCCTCAACCCACCATTGGCACAAACACCAAGGGCAGGGCTGGAGCTCCAGATGGCTCCACAAAAACCCATCCCATCAGAAAAAATGCCTGAACAAATAAAAATAGCCCTCCCTACTGAGCTGCCCCGAGGAAGGAGAGCCGAGCACCCCAGGGCAGCCAGAGGGCAAGCTGAACTCTCAAGGAGGCAGGGGTCTTCCTAGTCATGGAACCTGGGGCCTCAGGCTCTAGGACAGACCACCCAGATCCTCGGACCTCGGGTCCCTCAGGTAACGTGGGAGAGGGATGAGGCCTGACTCACACCACTGCGGTGTGTCCAGAACACAGTGCCCTGTGGGACAGAGTCTTATAAGCTGCTGTAGCCATGCCCTGAAGGTTCAGGAGAGCCTCAGTGTTGAGGTCAGTCTGAAATGCCAGGTGATCAGAGGCAAAGAGCTAAGCAAAGATGACTTCCCTGTGAAGTCAGCCACCACATGTTTAGTAAGAAGGTTCTTAGAGGTCATCTGGTGATCCCTTCCCCCACACCAGAGGCTTCCCCTCCACAAGCCCCATAAAGTGCCAGGAAGAGCACAGGCTCCGCAGGACAAGTCTGCTCTGCTTATTTATAAGCTGTGTGATCCTGGGCAGATTACTTAACCTCTCTGAGCTTACTGCCACCAGTGCCTCATGGGGACAATGGTACCTCTAGCGTGTTATTCGGAGACAGTGAATACAGAACCAGAACCCCTGGCACATAGCAGGCACTCAGTAAATGGTAACACATCCCCACCTGGCTCTGCTTTAGACTCACTCAGTAGTGGTGAGCTCACTACCTTACCAGGGAATCTGAGCCACTGCTTGAGCACTTTGTTAGAAAAACCATGTCGGTATTGAAGCACCTCCATCCTCCCCATGATTCCTGCCCCCTGAAGCCAGGTACACAAGGGAGGTAGGCCTGCTCCCCTCCCCCTCGGATCACACCTCCCATTAGAGGGAAGGCTGGAAGCATGTCCTTCAAAGTCTTGTCTCCACCCACACAGTCTGATTCCACCAGCTTTTTCACAAGACCTGACTCTCCCCGGTCACCAGCCACCAACACGCTCCTGGAGTAGCTCAGAGCAGAGGACAGGATCCAGCTGGTGGAGAACACAGGGCCGGGGCCTCTCTGGTCTGCAGTCCACTTTGTTGATGGATGGGGCTTGGAGGAGAGGAGGGCTGGGGCTCCATCCAGGCTGGTGGTGTTGCTTGGAGTCCACCCCAAGTGCTGTGTCCAGGATCTGAGACTTGGATTCCCCTCTGAACCCCCACTGAGGGAGACTCAGCCACATAGGGAGGCTGAGAAAGGCCTGCATCAACTACACCTTCCCAGTCCATCTCAATCACCATCACCCACCACTGCGGGGGGCAGCAGGAGAGGCAGGGATGCTATGGGTGGTAACTTCTCAGGGCCCCACTGCATAAGCCCAGCCACTGGCAGGGTGGAGCAGGTCAGATCTGGCTCCAGTTAGCTCTGTGTTCCCATAGCCCAGGACCAACCCTCACATATTCCCTGGGGGTCCTGCCAGGCTCCAAGGGAGGGCTCTGTGGTCTTCCTCAGCCTTGCCCTAGGTAGGTGGAACAGGCACATTCCCAGAGAGGACCCACACCCCAAGTTTGCAGGAGGGGGAAAGATTAAGCCTAGAACGAAGGTTTCCTTCTCCAGACCCCCCACCCCATTTCCCTGGTCTCCTCTGAGCCAGATGGGACATGAGCCAGGATGAGAGCCTAAAAACATTCTGGAAACCAGATGCTGCTGTGGAACTGTGCCTTCCCAGGTAAATAAATTACACACCGAACACAAACAATCTGCTGCCTGCCTCTTCCCATTCAGAGGGCGACAAGCACGGGGAGAGTGAGCCATCCTTGAGCAGCTTTATTTCCTTGTGAGGGGTGGGGGCAGGGACTGGCCCCATGTCTAGAGTGCTCTGCACCCTGTCACCTGAACATCTCAGGTAAATTATGGGAAAAGGAACTTTCTGAGTGTCTGCTGAGAGGGCAGCAGAGAACAGGACCAGGTGGGCAGCAGACTGTAGCCTGAAGAACCAGCCCATCTGCTGGGGAGGCGGCAGCGGGCGACCTGGACCCTTCCTGGCAAGATGCTGAGGCCCAGACACGGATGAACCCAGCCTACTCCTGGGGCTTCTGAACGGGCCGGAACCCAGGCTAAGCTGCATTGCAGGAAAGGCAGGTCTGCCAGGAGCTCTCCCTGGGCAAGAAGAGCGTGTGACCCACAGCAGATGATGGAAAGAACCCACCTTCCAGCCGAGAGACTTGAGGCTACACTCTAAGAAGGATGGCTAAACAGGAGGTGTTAGAAAGACAGCCCCAAGAGGCTGTGCAAACTTGAGTTCTGGTGGGTTTCACAATAGCAGACATCCAGGCCAGTAGGGACCCTGAGGGGGCACATGGCACACAGGTCAACAGGCCTGTGCCTGGCCACTGTCTAACACATCAGGGTTTGATGTGGTTGACAAGAGGCACCGAGGAATGACAGCTTAGAGGCTGGAACACCTGTGTCTGTATTCTCGCTTTGCACCCAAAGAGCCCCGTGACCCTTTGGGGCCTGGGTTTCTCATTTGGGACATGTGAGTTCAGGGGAGGAGAGAGAATGATGGAGGATGCATCCCCCAGTAAGAAGTGGGAGCAGAGCTGGGGGAACCCCCACTAAGCCCTAAGGGGCTCCGTCTCCCTCCTCCCACTCCCCGCATCCTGCTGTCTGCCCCGGCACTGTGCTGACTCTTTCCTGGGGGGAGCTGGCAAGGGCTGGCCTGGGCAGGTAGATGCCTGTGTCTTTGTGGGGCCTGGGGTGGGCGCGGCTGGGGGCGGGGTGTCTCTACTCCTTGGGCAGAATGGGAGGAAGACTGAGTCTCCACCAGGGCAGTGGATTATGAAGGTGATCCCATTAATGGAACTTCCAATGGCTTGAGACCATGAGACCTAGAGAAACTGTCAGCCGCTGAAAGATGGTACCTGCGGGCACATGCGTCAGGCAGAGAAGGGGTAGATAACGCCCAGTAAACACTGATGACACGTCTCCTGGGTGTGGCTATGCTGCCAAGCACATGGGCCACTGCATGCATGCCAGTCTTCCCCAGAGGGAGCAAGATGAGGATGAAAGAAAACAGCGCAGGTCTTGGTGGTGATGGCGGTTTAATCACTCAGTCACGTCCATGTACTGCAGCCCGCCAGGCTCCTCTGGCCGTGGGATTTCCCAGGCAAGAGATGATTCTTATCCCTAGATGAAGCCTTTAGCGGAAAAGTGCCTGGCCTGGGAGTCAGCAGACCCGTTCAGACCAGATGGAACCTTGAACAAATGCGCAGAACCACGTACTTTATGAAAATACCTGAATTAACCCCCCAGGTTGGACAGACATTGTTCAGCAAGATCATCCAGCCCCAGTGCCTGCCCCCCGAGGCTTTACATGCGATAAAATGGCAGGAGGCTCACGTGGGTGGGATGACGGGAGAAGGGGGGCCCTTCACCCCACATCAGCTGGGACTCTTCCCTTCCGGGGTAGAATCTGAGCTGTCCTACCTGGCCCTTCGGTTACAGCCTTCCCTTACTGAGACCTCGTGCCTTTTTTGGGCGCCTTCCGAGGTTTCTGTTTGGGGGAGGCCAGCGGCTGGGGGCGGGGGCTGGGGCTACCCATGTATGCGTGTTTGTGTGTGTTTGTGTGTGCGCAGGCGTGTTGTTGGCACGGACGTGACTCTGCATTATCCAGGCCCGTAATGAGTCCTCATTGCAATGGGTTTGATGGAATAATTATATTCTGGAAAAACTGCAGGAAACTGCGTTCCACTTCTTAAAGGGCAGGATCATCAAACATTTGTGCTACGTTATTTGCAGTCACACCTTCTGCTGCATCTGCTCCCTTAAAAAAAAAATCTCCAACTCCAATCTGATCTGAATATATAAATCTGAATTATCACAGCAAAGGCGATATGCTCACACCTTTTTTCTTTTTTTTTTTTTATCTGTTGCCATGGTGATTAGATAAAATTCACGCCAAGTCTCCAGGGAAGGATGGAATTATTTCAGACAGTTTCTCACCCCTCTCAAGCTACTTCTCTCTGTAACATGCCTGGGCACCATCTCTGGGCTTGGGCAGAAGAGCAGCAAGAAGAGAAGGCACCACTTCTTTGGGAAGCCCTGGACAAGCAGCAGAAAGCACTCCTCTTTCAGAGATTCTCTTGGTGCCAAACTCTCCCCTTAGCCACAGAGCCAGAAACAGGTCCGCAATTCACAGCTTTCCCGACCATCCCTGAAGCCACCTGGGGAGAAAAATGGAGACCCAGACAGGGAAAAGATAGCATCCATGTTCAAGGTCAAGGCAAAAGTTTCAGTTGCAGAAATTGACCCAGGGCTGTGACTCTGTCTTTCCCAAGTAGAGCTCAACAGGGAAAGCTTTTCCTGGGAAAGCAGAGTCTCAACTCCCAGCACTGGGTCTGCGTCTGGATCCAATTTCCATCACGGCTCTCCCAGACTAAGATTCTCACAGGGGCTAATTATCAATGGATGTAGTTTATTAAAAGGTTTTTTGCAAAGGGCATTATTGACCTAATTGTTATTTACCACCACCAGTTCATGAACCTCTTCTGTGTGTGTGCGTGCACGTGTGTGACTTAAAAGATCCAGAGTGTATTACAGAACGCAGAGTCTCCCTTTCTAGCATAAGCTTTCTCTTTTTGATCAAAAGTCTGAGTTCCAGGGTAGAGGAGATAGGAGCACTGATTCCTGGAGACCTCTTTCACTGAATCCGCAGGGGCCTGAACTCACACCCATAAAAGCTAAGAGAAGTTCATCATCAAAACCACAGCTGAGCAGGAAGGGGAAAGCCTCATCAGTCCAGACCTACAGGGCAGGACAATGATTTGTGTTCATCTACTCCAGTGGCTCATGTTAGGGTCTCATTAGCAGTCCCATTGATAAAGAGGAAGGCATTGGGGCACATATAATGTTGAGTGTTATCTCACAGCAGCATTTTACCTGATGAAGTGTTAGGAGAGTGAACCCTGGTTGTGGGGTCGGGGGCGGGTAGGTGCCAGCTCTTTCGGGGGCTTCCTCCCAACCCCTCAGGGCCAGGACACATCACCAACAAGCAGGTCGCTAGAACAAAGATTTCTTTGAGTATTAGGCAGAGAATGTGTCTTTGGGGGCTGCTCACCAGGACCAGGACTCTCCAGCAGAGCGGCCTGGGGAGATGGCGGGGTCTGGTGGCCCACAGGCTGGGGTTTGCTAGAGGCTCTGTGTGAGCCTGCTGTTTCTCTCTGGGCCTCAATTTTCTACTCTGACAACAGGGGAGATGATGCCTATTTCTGTCCCTATTGGGAAACTCTGCAAGTTCTGAAGTCAGGAATGGTATTGTCATGTGGGGCCAGTGGAGAAGCAAGGACACCGGGAGGACCAGACAGGTCCCCCCTCCCAACCTCTCCACCCTGGTCTAACACAGAGCCTGATACATGAGCCAGCGAGAGCCAGTCCCTAAGCCTGTCCTGTCACTCAGCCCACAGCTGTCCCAGGAGCGCTTTGACCCCAGGATGGTGGCAGGAGGGGTGGGGACACAGGAGTGACGGCATGGGTGGGGAGTCCAGCGGGCCTGGTTGCAAATACTGCAGAGAGCACTCAATAGCTCTTCACCTCAGGCCATGCAGCCACATCGAGCATCTGTTTTCTCAGCTGTGAAATGGGAATACATTTAAAACCTATCTCCCTCTTGTAGTCAGATTTGAATGGTATGAAATCTATAAAGCACTCAGCAGAGTCTCAAAACATGGTAGCTGAGAGGACGATGAGGATGCTGGAGGAGGAGGAGGATGGCAGCGTCACTGTAGCAAAAGGTGGTGCAAACACAGTACAGGGGACCCCGGGGCTCTGGTTCCCACTTTGCCACTCACTGCCACTCTGTTGGGGGCATGTCACTTCATCTCAGATCCTTATGCTTTATCCACAAAATGAGAGTCTACTCTGTCGTGAACTTGTACAATAAGTGTTATTATTCTTGATTTTTCAAACGAGACAAGGAGGCTTCGAGAAGATAAGCACTAGAAGTCGCCCAAGGTCACATAGTAGTTAGTGGCTGAGTTGGGACTCAAACCCAAGAGTGTAAGAGTATCTCCCTGGCTTTCAATGCAGCACGCACAACATAAGATGGGGAGCGTACACCTTTGTTGGTTGTCAAGTGTGATGTGTGGCTAAGTTACCATGGTTGTGGGCTTTGAATTGGCAGCTGGGACCTGTGACTTAGTGGGGCTTAGATGCAGCTGTGGCTCACTCCGCGTGCTGCCAGAAGAGATGGAAGCCAGGGAGATGGCCTCAGAGAGCCTGGTTCTAAGTCCTAACTATCACTGATTATGGGACTCTGCCAGGTCCCCTCCCAGTGCCAAGTCTCTGTGATTGTAGGATTCAGTCACTGGAGGCCAAGTGAATAGGCACTGTTTGCAAAGGAGAGGCTGGGGCCTTGCCTAAGGACAACTAGGGGAGATGAGAGAAGGAAAGGGTCTCCACAGACGCATATGCACAGCTAAAAAGATCCTGGAGTCCTTTCCCTTTAAGAGAAGCAAAGATCCCTGACTTTTGGATGAGGGCTGTGCATGCCTGGAAGGGGGAGGGGGCCAAAAGCCCCCTAGTCTAGAGACTCAAAGGCACCTCAGGCCCTGCGAGATGCAGAAACTCTTAATTGGAGCTGTGCGTGCATCCAGCACCGATCACGCCATGATGTGCCTTTCTGAGGCGGCACAGAAGGCAGCCCTTCATTAAATCTGACACCAGGGAATTAATGCAGCTCGCTGCCGTCACTCTGCCTCCGTCACCCTTTCCCCTCAACAGTCAGCTCCTTGATCTTCCCCACCTTCATGTCGAAAGTTCCCCTTGAGAAGGGAAGATTCCTCTGACTGTCACCTGAGCTATGACTATATTGAGGGCCAGGACCCAGGACCCAGATCCAGAGGGTGCAGTGGAGATGGGTGGGTGGGTGGATGGATCAACACACACACACACCCCTTCCTAGAAGGTAGCTGAAGGAAGGACCATGGGCCAGGATGGTTCCTTTCTACCACTGGCAGAAGAAACAAGGATTTGAAAGCTGCCAGTGACAGCTCGCTGGCTCACCTCCTTTTAGCTATTCTTGAAAACATTGACTTTATAATTAAAGTCCCTTTGGGAGGAGTCATGTAGAGACAGAGGAGGAAGAAAAAGAGAAGGGGCCGGCGGGGAAGCTACCAGGGCTGCTCTGCACTGTCATGGCACTTTCTTGCCCACTGAAAATCACAGCTTCCAAACTGACCCCCCACCTCCACCTACAGGTACCTTCCTACCCACTATGTTCCCCCACGGTCTCCTCGTGACTTCACAGGTGGCTAACCTGTGTGCAGAGCTCTTCAGCTCAAGATGAATCAGGGCGGGTCCCAGGCAGGTACAGCCTCACTACTAGCCGTGAGAACCAGTCACTTCCCTAATAGGCAACCTTATTCTTTTGCCCCAATATGCCAGGTCGATATTATCTTTGTTCTACTCACAATGAAAAGTGAAAACAGTTGGGAAGCACTGCCCTAGGGCTCCAAACTCTGTGATCTGTCTGTCCAAGGAAACAAAGCCTCAAAAGCCTTCAGTAACTTCTATTGTAAGTCACTAGATAGGACTTGAGTTTAATTCCTCTTTCTCTATGCAGTCCCAAAAGATTTGTCCAGGGCTGGTAAGGAAAACTATAACACAATTAAGACCAGGGAGAGGGAACATGGATTATGTGAATGCTAATTTATGACAGAAGAGAGATTTAAAGAAGAAGTGCCCTAAAGGAAAGAGGCAGATTCCCTAGGGAAGTATTAGTAGCTGATTGGGGCTCCTGGCTAAGGCAGGTATTATTCACTTGCTAAGTCACATGTGTCTCTTTGTGACCTGGACGGTAGCACACCAGGCTCCTCTGTCCTCCACTATCTCCCAGAGTTTGCTCAGATTCATGTGCATTGAGCCAGTGAGGCTATCTAACCATCTCATCTTCTGCTGTCCCCTTCTCCTTTTGCCTTCAATCTTTCTAGCATCAGGTAGGTATAGCCAAGGAAATAACACCAGTAAAGTAATAACTCCCATTAGCATTTTATACAGGTTGATCAAAACGTCCCTTTGGATTTTTCCATTCAATATTACATAAAAACGTGAATGAACTTTTTGGCCAACCCAATAGACAAGGTGTCCAAGAGGTAAGTAATTGCCTCAAGTGAGACCCATCTGAGACGCAGGCCCAGTCTCCCGCTTCCTCCAGCGTATCCTCTCTCCCCTACATCAGAGCTTCCTGCCTTTGGAAGAGTCCCACTCGCTCAGGAATGCCAACTAGACAAAGTCTCCTCTTGCCTACAATCAAACTGCAGAGTCAAGTCAGAAACACTAAATGAGCCATTTTAAAGAGTTCTTGATTTTTTTTTTTTTAACATTCTTGAGGAATTCTGACATTCCCTTTTCATTAAGTCACAAAATCAGATTGTAAATTTTTCCCCACTCAGGGTAGGGTAGGAAGACTCTGTGTGTTGGGGCTGAAACCATGGTAACAAAGGAACATCTGGTCGTGGACTGACAGCCTGTTGGCCACCCATCATTAAGATGAGACATCGCACCTGTATGCTTCTCACCAAAACCACAGCCACCAATATGTCTGGAGTCTCTGTTACACCCCCTACCACCTGGGGGAAAGGCCCTTTGTCCTGGGAGCAGGAGTGCCCTGCTCTTTGGTAAAGCATCAGAGGAGGGAAGGGGAAGCAAATCAGCTCTCCTGGGTTTTCTCACTTTTAAAGGTATTAATATGGGCTTCCCTGGTGGCTAGTTGTAAAGAATCCACCCGAAACGCAGGAGACATGGATTCAATTCCTGGGTCAGGAAGATCCCCTGGAGAAGGAAATGCCAACCCACTCCAATTCTTGCCTGGAGAATTCTATGGACAGAGGAACCCGATGCAAAGAGTTCCTCTGGGGTCGCAAAGAGTTGGACATGAATTAGTGACTAAAACAATAAAAAGGTATTAACACACATCAATATCAACAAACTCCCTGTGTGAAAGGTCCTAGTGGCCCTCTGAATCCCTCCTGTTAGAAGGTTAATTTAGGAAGTTGAAAAGGGAAAAATGATGCTGAGCTCCTCTCAGAGATGGGACTGGAGGTTCAGAGCTGGGGACAGGAGGAAGGCTGCTTAACATAGCAGGTGCCCAATGAACCCTTAGGGAGGGTAGTACATTTCTGCAGTCCCTGTCACCCAAAAGTTCATAGAAAGGTCTACAAGATACATGTGGACCTATGTGAGGGTGGGACTTTTGTGAAAATTAGGAAGGAAGTTGAGGCTGCATCTGGTCAGCAGCAGGACGGAGTATCCCTGAAACAAAGGGCAAAGAACAGAGATTCAGAATAGTTGGGGAGCAGGAGTCAGTGATGCTATGAGACCATAAACCTTCCCAGAATTTGTAGACATCTTGGGAAGGACACAGGACATTCCTAAGGGTGTGGAATTAAAATTAGAGACAACTTTCAGAGCTTTTAGGAGGAGGGACCATCAGAATGATATCTGGGTTGTGGAGTAATATTATTATTCCTATATTAGAAATGAGGAAGTTGAGAAATTCAGGTTAAAGGGCCCAGGGCTATTGAGGGCCAGGAGGCTCAGAAGCAGCCAACAACATGAGTGGATAATAAAAAGGCAGATTCCAGGCTGTACTAATGGAGACAGCATGTTCCAACCAAGGAGGGGGCGAGGGTGTCATTGAACCCTCTGTTCCTACCATCTGTGGTGCAGGGCACTCACTCGGAGTCTGGGTTTTGAGAAAGACATTGACAAACTGGAGTTTGACCAGAGGTGGTACCCAGGATGTGATGAGATCAGATCAAATATACAAGGGCCTGCTGCAGAAATAGGCTGCATGAGCCAGGGGGATGGGACATTGGGGGAACGGAGGATAGACAGGAGAGGATGGCAGCTGTCCTTTTACAGAGGGTACTACAGAGAGAGAAGGAAACTGTGCAATTCTGCGGAAGTTTGGGGGTGGGCAAGGGACTGGGTGAGGACCTAAGGGATGAATTTCATGAAAGAAGATTTTAGCCCAACCTAAGAAGGAACTTATAAAGGAGGAACTTCCTAAATTAGCAAGAGCAGCAGCTACTTTGCAAGGTACCTACACTTAAATGTGGCTTTTCAAAACCACTTCACATTTAATCTTCTCAAAATGTACTTGCAGAGTGTAGAAAACTATAAAAGAGAAAACAGAAATCACTGCTAATCTCACCACCCAGAAAGAACCATAGCAATCACTAACAGCTTTGAAGTAGGTCAAGATATCCATCTAAGATATAAGCATGAATGTATGTGTGTGTGTGTGTATTTTTTAACCAGTTGGGATCCTGCCATATGTATATAATGTGTTTGCAACTTAAGATCATATTCTGATCTTTTTTCATGTAATTGAAAATGTATCAGAATGTTTCATTTCTATTACTGTATGATTAATTATTTAATCATTCTCCTATCACTGGATACGTAGGATTTTTTTTTCTTCACTTTTGTAAATAACACAGCAGTTAACAGAAATCTTCATTGCCATCTTTGGTTACTTTTCAAGGATAGAGCCCAAAGGATATGGACATTTACGGCTTCAGCTACCTACTGCCAAATTGCTTCCCAGAAAGGCTGTCCTGGTGTCTCCTCCTATCAGCAGAGCCTGCCCAACTCTTCCCTTGCTTGCCAACATCACCTCAAGGTTTTTCCTAAAAAGAGCACTCCTCCGTATTCAGAGGAGAATTGAGACCTCACTTTTCAGGAACACGTCTGTTATCTGCCTGCTTCTGATAAACAAGGTGCAGACGCTGTCCTGTGCACACACCCTGATACACACACATGCTGGACCGTCTTGCAACCCTCCCAGACCCTGGGGAACCTCACCCCAGACCCACCTTGTTGAGGATGACATCTGCCCTCATCCTGCAGTGGGATGCTTCTTGAGGACTGGGTCTCAGCTCCTTCAAGGCTACCAAGGGCATCTATATAACGAGCAGGGGGCTGGGCTCCAGGGCTTCCAAGGCCCCTTCAAGCCCTGACACATCAATTCTAGCATCCGCACGTGCCACCTGGGAACTTGGGTACGTAACAGGGTCGGGGAAGCAGAGGAAAGGCAGGACAGGGGAAATCGTTGTTTCCAGGCAAACTGGAATAGAACTAAGTGTTCTAGAAGGCAGCATCCGGTGATTCCTGCCTGCCCTCTCTCCAGCACACCCTGTGTTCTCCCGGCCCCAGGAGCACGGGAGATCACTTTTCTCTCTCGGGTTTCCCTGTTGACATGACCTGGCCTCCCAGCCTTCTCTTGTAATTTGAGCTGGAACTGGGAGTAAACTTCTCAAAATGGGTAATTATCTGAGCACTTCCCTCCTCCACCCCCAAGTCACTTGTCCCTACCCAGCTGGCCTCTGACATTGATCAACTGGCCCTCAGGACAGAAGGACAGAGGAAAGACTGCCAGAATGCTCCTTGGTTCCCAGCTTCAGAGAGCAAGGGGGTCTCACAGCCCTATGAATACTCCCAGTATTCTTAATTTTTAGTGGCCTCACGCTGGGTCTCCAGACTCTCATTAAATCGGAAAACGGATTACAGTGGGATCCCAAGGCAGACACATCTCCCCCGCTCTTATATTTATACCGTTTCATTGTTGTTATTTAATAGCTGCTGAGCACCAAGCCTGGCCAAGGAGGCCCAGGCAGAGGTGGCAGGAACTAGGTCGCGGAGGGCAGAGCTGAGATGCGGGCTGTGTACTCGCCCCTCCCCAATCCCACCAACTCAGGATCAGCCCCCAAATCTCGCTTTCACCACCAGCCTCTGCTCTCTGCTCCCAATCCCCCAGACCTAGACTGTCACAGAGGCACCCAGCCTGTAATCTCATCCCTCTCCTGGCATTTTGCCTATGATGTTGAAATGGGTACTTCTCTAATGAAATATATCATGCCTACAGAAAAAGGAAAAAAATAATATGAAAATATCCAAGCTTACTTTGACTGTATTTTTTTGTGATCTGTTTTAGAAGAAACATTTTAAGAACTAAGACATTCTGAAAGCAGATATGTTTCTCTCCGTGAGCCCATTGCCTCCTTCGTCAGAGGTAAGCGCTGCCCTAAATATGGTGTTTATCATTCTCCTGCGTGTTTTGGTACTTTTGCTACATATGCATGTAGCCAGAGACAACACAGGATACTGTTCTGCATGTTTTCAAACTTTACGCAAATGGTACCATAATGTACGCATCCTTCTGCACTGTGCTTTTTCCATTCAGCATGTTTCAATGACATGTCCAGGTTGATTTGTAAAGCTCTGGTTCATGCGTTTCCCCTGCAGTATAGTATTTCATTGTTGGAATATAACAGATTTAATTTATCCATATTGGTTTCCGTTGTTTTGCTATCACAATCACGGCTGCCGTGACAATTCCTGTCTTGCACCTGTGCAAGAATTTCTTTAAGGAATATATGTGTTGGAGCTCATTTCTTAACATGCCTGTCTCCCCAGGAGGACACAGACCTATCACTGTTTGATGGAGGGCACATGGCGCTCAGTAGAATTTGTTAAGCTGAGCCGACCTGGAAGGGGTCTACGGGGTCATCCATTTTAGCTCCTTCACTTACAGGTGAGAAAACTGACATCCATAAGGGAGCATAAAATCATTTTGTGAGAGAGCTGGAACTGAAACCGTAGGCGCCCCCCCATCTTTCCAGCCTGATCCTCCCCAGACTCTAGGGGAGCCAGTGACCATTACACAAATGATCTGAAAGAAAGAGGGAAGAGGCAGAGAGCAGAGTGGTCCTTAAAGGGGTCACACCTGGACACCTTGCCTCCAGTATAGTCCTCACACCTGGACATGCTCTCTCCAGACGAGGTCGCCTCGGATCTGCACACCCAGGGCCCAGACTGCAGCTTGCCTTTTGTGTTTTCCCTCCCGACTCCTAACCCAGTCCAGGGGAACAGCCCGGAACAGAAAAACAGGAGACCTGGATTTCATGGTTGAAAAGTGAAGAGTGGGCTCAGGGCCAGGTGCCTTGGGATGGAGCTTCCACTCCACTTCTTACCAGTTGTGTGGCCTTAGGTGAGTCCTTGTTTTTCAGTTGCCTAGCCGTGTCCGACTCTTTGCGACCCCAAGGACTGCAGCATGCCAGGCTTCTATGTCCCTCCCCATCTCCCAGAGTTTGCCCAAGTTCATGTCCATTGTATCGGTGATGCCATCCCACCATCTTATCCTCTGTCGCCCTCTTCTCCTGCTGCCCTCAATCTTTCCCAGCACCGAGGTCTTTTCCAATGAGTTGACTGCTTGGAGCAGGTGGTTAAAGTATTGGAGCTTCAGCTTCAGCATCAGTCCTTCCCAGGACTGATATTCAGGGTTGATTTCCTTTAGGATGGACTGGTTTTACCTCCTTGCAGTCCAACGGACTCTCCAGAGTCTTCTCCAGCACCACAGTTTGGAAGCATCCATCCTTTGGTGCTCTGTCTTCTTTATGGTCTAGCTCTCACAACCACGCATAACTATACATAAAGCGCTGACTATATGGACCTTTGTTGGTGAAGTGATCTTTGCTTTTTAGCACGCTGTCTAGCTGTGTCATAGCTTTCCTGTCATTCCACACCTCCTGTTACTTCAACTCTACATATGCCTCATTTCCTTCAACTTCAAAATGGGGACGATCATTCTACCTACTGTAACATGATATTGGGAAGACTAAACAAGTTAGTTTATACAAACTGAATAATTTGAATTGGATAGGCACAATTGGAATAGTGCCTAGCACACAGCAGATGCTATATGGATATTTTTTAATTGAAGTATAGTTGTTTTTTAATATTGTAATAGTTTTAGGTATACAATAAAGCGATTCAGTTATATATATTTTTCAGATTATTTTCCATTGTAGGTTATTACAAGATGTTGAATATTGTTCCCTGTGTTTTCCAGTAAATCCTTAGCTTATCTATTTGATATTTGGTAGCTTGTATCTTGGAGAAGGCAATGGCACCCCACTCCAGTACTCTTGCCTGGAAAATCCCATGGACGGAGGAGCCTGGTAGGCTGCAGTCCATAGGGTCGCTAAGAGTTGGGCATGACTGAGCGACTTCACTTTCAGTTTTCACTTTCATGCATTGGAGAAGGAAATGGCAACCCACTCCAGTGTTCTTGGCCTGGAGAATCCCAGGGACGGGGAGCCTGGTGGGCTGCCATCTATGGGGTCGCACAGAGCCGGACACGACTGAAGTGACTTAGCAGCAGCAGCAGCTTGTGTCTATTAATCCCGTACTACTACTTCATCCTCCCTTCAGCAACCTTAAGTTTGTCGTCTATGTCTGTGAGTGTATTTCTGTTTCGCATACAAGTTCATTTATATCACTTTTTAGATTCCACATATAAATGATGTCAGATAATACTTGTCTTCCTCTGTCTGACTTGCTTCATTTAGTGTCTTCATCTCTAGGTCCATCCATGTCGTTGCAAATGGCATTACTTCATTCTTTTTCATGGCTGAGGGGTGTGTGTGTGTCTGTGTGTGTGTGTCTGTGTATCCATCTCTTGACGGGCACTTAGGTTGTCTCCATGTCTTGACCCTTGTGATGGTGGTGCTATGATCATTGAGGTACATGTATCTTTTCAAATTAGAACTCTAATTCTTCTCTGGATATATGCCCAGGAGCGGGATTGCTGGGTCACAGGCTAACTCTGTTTTTAGTTTTTAAGGAGCCTCCATGCTGCTCTTCACAGCGGCAGGGCAGGTGCTGCATGTTTCACTATCCCCCAACTCCATGAGAGGAGTCAGGGCAGCGTCAGTACACTCCACACAGCATGGCCTTCCTTGCCATCTGACTCTGCTGCCTGGCCAGAGAAAGGTGTTTCTCTGAGCCTCAGTTTCTTCCTTTGAAAGTGGGGGTGATACCATCTCTCACAAGAACAAAATGAGATAACACAAAAGGGTCTTGATGAGGTACACTCCCCAAACAGACCTGGAGCAGTGGTCCTGTGGTTTTATTTATCCAGTCGTATCGCTGCTGGTGAAGCTAAGTATCTTCCCATTCTTCCCGGGCCACAGACCGTGAGGAAGCAGAAAAGAGATTCTGTCTTTAAAACATGAGGTCACCGCTGTGACAGCGCCTGGCATAGTGTCTGGCCCGCAGGCCAGTGTCTGAATAAATGCTGGCCCGAAGTGCTCCCTACTCTGTCCCAAATGTTTTCTCCTCCCAAGGACAAGAGAAATCAGAGAGGCTGCAGAGAAAGTTTCCTGAAAGCCTCGGAGCTTCTGTTTACTCATCTGTAAGTCGGGGTGATGGTGTTATCACTAATCTAGAGCCAGACATCTTGGAATGTGAAGTCAAGTGGGCCTTAGAAAGCATCACTACGAACAAAGCTAGTGGAGGTGATGGAATTCCAGTTGAGCTGTTTCAAATCCTGAAAGATGATGCTGTGAAAGTGCTGCACTCAATATGCCAGCAAGTTTGGAAAACTCAGCAGTGGCCACAAGACTGGAAAAGGTCAGTGTTCATTCCAATCTCAAAGAAAGGCAATGCCAAAGAATGCTCAAACTACCTCACAACTGCACTCATCTCACATGCTAGTAAAGTAATACTCAAAATTCTCCAAGCCAGACGTCAGCAATACGTGAACCGTGAACTCCCTGACGTTCAAGCTGGTTTTAGAAAAGTCAGAGGAACCAGAGATCAAAGTGCCAACATCTGCTGGATCATGGAAAAAGCAAGAGAGTTCCAGAAAAACATCTATTTCTGCTTTATTGACTATGCCAAAGCCTTTGACTGTGTGGATCACAATAAACTGTGGAAAATTCTGAAAGAGATGGGAATACCAGACCACCTGACCTGCCTCTTGAGAAATCTGTATGCAGGTCAGGAAGCAACAGTTAGAACTGGACATGGAACAACAGACTGGTTCCAAATAGGAAAAGGAGTACGTCAAGGCTGTATATTGTCACCCTGCTTATTTAACTTCTATGCAGAGTAAATCATGAGAAACGCTGGGCTGGAAGAAACACAAGCTGGAATCAAGATTGCCAGGAGAAATATCAATCACCTCAGATATGCAGATGACACCACCCTTATGGCAGAAAGTCAAGAGGAACTAAAAAGCCTCTTGATGAAAGTGAAAGAGGAGAGTGAAAAAGTTGGCTTAAAGCTCAACATTCAGTAAACGAAGATCATGGCATCTGGTCCCATCACTTCATGGGAAATAGATGGGGAAACAGTGGAAACAGTGTCAGACTTTATTTTGGGGGGCTCCAAAATCACTGCAGATGGTGACTGCAGCCATGAAATTAAAAGACGCTTACTCCTTGGAAGAAAAGTTATGACCAACCTAGATAGTATATTCAAAAGCAGAGACATTACTTTGCCAACTAAGGTCTGCCTAGTCAAGGCTATGGTTTTTCCTGTGGTTATGTATGGATGTGAGAGTTGGACTGTGAAGAAGGCTGAGCACCAAAGAATTGATGCTTTTGAACTGTGGTGTTGGAGAAGACTCTTGAGAGTCCCTGGGACTGCAAGGAGATCCAACCAGTCCATTCTGAAGGAGATCAACCCTGGGATTTCTTTGGAAGGAATGATGCTAAAGCTGAAGCTCCAGTACTTTGGCCACCTCATGCGAAGAGTTGACTCATTGGAAAAGACTCTGATGCTGGGAGAGATTGGGGGCAGGAGGAGAAGGGGACGACCCAGGATGAGATGGCTGGATGGCATCACGGACTCGATGGACGTGAGTCTGAGTGAACTCCAGGAGATGGTGATGGATAGGGAGGCCTGGCATGCTGCGATTCATGGGGTTGCAAAGAGTCGGACGTGACTGAGCGACTGAACTGAACTGAAGTCAGGGTATCTGTTTTACACAGAACTGTGCTGAGTCAAAGTGGAACATACACTTTGTGTATGCTGTAAACTCTAAAAGCACAATATAAATTTATTCACATGTATTATAAAGAGAATGTTGAGCCTGCCTCAGATCCCCATCCTGCTTAAACTCTGGGTGTGACATCACGGGGCCTTTCCTCCCACAGGCCTTGCTGGCAAGCTCCCACGTCCACCTTGCCAGTGCCCTGGGTTATGGGACAGCCGCCTGGGGAGTGGCAGGAAAAAGAGGGAGAGTGTGGGGTGAGGGACAGCCCAGTGAAGGAGGCCACTGAAGGAGGCCCAGTGGTCGTTCCTAGGAAATTCAAGGGCTGACCTCAGTTCCAGGAGGCGGAGCAAGAATGACCGCTGCGTCTCTAGGAAAATCCTTAATCATAGAAGACTAACTCCCAAAAGTCCTTCCAGAATATTCCCTATCAAAATCCTCAGTGGCTCCCCACTGCCCCTCAGTTATACACAACTCAATGCAGCATCAACCATACCCTACCCTTACGTGGACCCTGAGCTCTGGCCAAACTAGGCTTCTCCCCACAATGAGTGCAGCCTTGTTCTTGGTGCTCCTGGATTTTACATCCGCTCCCCAACACCATGGTCTCCTAAACAGGGGTTTGCAACCCAGCTGCTCACTAGATTCACCCGGGGGGCTTTCACGAATACAGGTGCCAGGGGCTTCCCCCAAGGATCCTGACTTAACTGTTAGGGGTTGGGCTGGCCATTGGTGTTTCTTTTAAATCTCCCCAGGCGACTCTAAAGTTGAGAGCTGACAAGTCTAGAACAGTCTCCCCTGCAGGAGCTCCGCCTGCCAAAATATCCACCCTCCACGACCCTCGGGAATTGCCACCCTGCACGGCGCCTGTGCTAATCACAGAAGGGAGGGCGCCCGCCTCTGAGCCCCCAGAGGCCGTGTGTCTGCGCATCACACACTGCTTCGTGATGGGCTCACCTGTGTCCCCAGTTCATCCCACCTGTTAGACAGCAAGCCTTCTGCAGGTAAGTAGATCATGCCCCACATCATCCTAGCTTCCATTCACCCTTCCTGGACCAAATAGGCCTCATTAAATCATGATCCATTCAAAACTGTCCATGAAATTCAGAACACGTGGGCCACTCCCAGTCCAACCCAGAAGACTGTGAGCTGAATGAGGAGTTGAGGAGGGAATAAGGATTTATTTTCTTTGTTCAGGAGAAAAGGCCCGGAGTCACTCACTCACCCAAACACACCTCTGACCTTTACGCTCCCGTGCCGATGCGCTGTCCTATAGACAATGGGCCAAGCTGTCTGCCCTGGCCCCTGCTCTGGGGTGCTTCTGGTCTATATAGGTGAATCTCTCACCCCTTTACATAGGCAAGGAAGTATGAGTGTGTGAGTACATGTGTGTGCAGAGTCAACTTGTACAAGTTACACCGTGCATATTATTTGTATACACACACATATATTTAATTAATATGAATTTCTTTGGTGTGCAGGAAGAATTTCTTCACATCCCCTGAGATCCTCAAGCAAAGACCCTTGGGAATCACTGTCTATATAACACGGCATCTTGCACACAGGAAGTGCTCAAAAAATATTTGCTAGATTAAATAACGAACTGAAAATTCAACCACCTGACTGTTGCTGATGCCAACACAGCCACCTAGAGAGATGCAGGGAATGAAGTCAGCGTAGGACCTGACATCGCCAGGAGCAGTCCGACAGTCTGTGCCTCTCCCTGCAAGTAGACCTGACGGGGACAGCTAGTCCCTCGAACTTCTCACAACTGCATCCCTCAGCCGGTGTCAGGAGAGAAGGCTCTGGAATATTCCAGATAGAAGCCCTTTCCTTTTCTGCATCCCATTCTGAAAGGCAGCGAAGAGGGACCCCTGCCACATGCTCTCAGAAGGGATTCCTTTGCTTCACAAAGTTCGAGAGCCCAGCAGAACACCGCACAGAGGACAAAGGTTATCTGATGCCTGGCTGCACACTGCCACACGCCATCACAGGCTTCTGTCTCCCAGTCTCATCTGTTTCCCAGCTGACTGTCCAGATTCTTGGGGATCCCAGCCCTGGCCTTGAAATGGAAGAGGGGAATCTCCATGTGTGAGAGGAAAACATTCCCAATTTACAGGAAGCCTCTGAGCACCCTCTGCCCCGTGTACTGGAAGGCAGAGGGTTGTTCTACTTCCGACTGGCTTTGCATTTATTTCATTACAAAAGGCAGGCTCGGCAGCTCCAAAAGACTCATGCCTAGACTCCTGAGGATCCTGTGCACAGCAAGAGGCCAGGTAGACTGCAAAGTCAAAGTGAAAGTCGCTGAGTTGTGTCCGACTCTTTGCGACCCCATGGACTGTACAGCCCACGGAATTCTCCAGGCCAGAATCCTGGAGTGGGTAGCACTTCCCTTCTCTGGGCGATCTTCCCAACCCAGGGATGGAACCCACGTCTCCCGCATTGAAGGCAGATTCTTTACCAGCTGAGCCACAAGGGAAGCCCAGACTACAAAAGCCAAGGTTAAATGTTAGGGAGCAGGCGTCAGCCATGCGGGGTAATACGAAGGACTTACCCTGCCTCTGCCCCCATATGAATGTTGTCTCCTGACCTTTCTAATCTTGTGCCCTTCACCCTGAAGGCCAAGTGACCTCCAGGGTAATGAGAGCCAAGACCATCCTTATGCATACTTATTCCTGGCTGCTCATCCCTGGATGCTCGCTTTTGTATACACATGAGATGATGCTCACACCCGGATGCTCACTCCTGGAATCTCATTCCTTACAGAGATCTTCCGGGTCTCAAGAAAATGACTAATCCTGGTACAGTTAATCACGTGCCTGCTCAGAACCAGGAAAAATGGAAAACTTACATATAGAGAAAGGCTCTATATACAGGAAGTAGGTCTATATAGAAAAATATAAACTATACATGGAAAATATGTTTTCCTTATATAGAAAAAGTACACAATTTCTCTTGCTCTCATGTGAGGACACTGAAGCTCAGAGAGGTTAAAGGACTTAACTAAAGTCACGTGGCAAGCAAAGAGCAAGACAGTATCTGAGCCCTAGTATCTCGGAGGCCAGAGCCCACACCCTTTCAGCTTTGCTACATAGCATCACTGCACCACAATGGGGCTGCAAGTAGGTCTGGCAGATGTCGGGCATCCAAGGAGCCAACAAAGGCTTTATTCTAGCAGCCCCAGGACCACATCTTTCCCATCATTTAAATCTATTTCAGGGAGTTCCCTGATGGTCCAGTGCTTAAGACTGTATTTCCACTGCAGGGGGGCACAGGTTCAATCCCAGGTTGGGGAACTAAGATCCCACATGGTATGCAGTGTGGCTAAAAAAACAACAACAAAAAAACAACATTTCATTTACAACCTAATCCAAAGGTCAGTCACCTTCCTGGTTAAACATTCTCCAGGTACTCAACAGTCATTGTCTGAGTACCTACTATGTGCTCGTGCAGTGAGGCTTGTGGGGTGATGAATGCCAGCTCCCCTCCCACCGCCGGCCTCTGCTCCGGCCCATCCCACGTGGCTCCAGCTCTGGCGGCAAAGTCTCATTGGTACGCAACAGAGTTCAAAATCACAGGCTTGGCAGGAAGTGCCATCTATACATAGCTCTACCATTCTGTAAGCACCGTTGGCTTCTTCTGAATAAATGCTACCCTACATTAAATGCCAGAATTCGGCGAGCCATACTGCATGTTTGCAATGAGATTGAGAACTAAAGGCAAGATTGATTCTGATGTGAGCACCAGCAAAGCAAATGGGTTTTTGAAAACCCTATAATTTCCCTGCAACCCTTGACTTCACTAAACACACATTTTTAGACTCCAGCACAGTTAGGTAGGCATTAAACAAAAATGAGGTAGTCTAATGATGATTTATGTGTAGGATAACCTTCTATAAAGAATTCTGCTCTGATTTCAGGGTAACTTACAGAGGTGCCAACTTAAGCAAACAATGCTGCTTGTTCTGTGTCCATTGCCATGGCGTGATCCCAGGGCAGAGCATTCATCTGCAATTGTCTTAAATCTCCTGAAATTCACCCAGTGGGTGCTTGGGAAATGCAGCACCTGCCATGAACTAAATGGAAAAGCAAAATACGACACATGCACACGCCGCCAGAGGCACCTGTGAACACAGACATTTCTGCTTGACTGAGGAGCTGCGGCTGATGGTTCTGGAGCCAACCAACTGGCATGCAAACGCAGAGCAGCCCGCCTGCAGGGAGACAGGAAGGGGTGCTGGGGAGCTGCAGGCATGCGCTCCAGGTGGGAGCCTCAAGAGCTCCTGGGATGCGAGCATCAAACCAGAGATCCGGTGCACCCATCCCTGGCTGTGTAACCTCGGGAGGGGCCCCTCCGCTCTCCCCAAGCCTGGCTTCTTAAGTGCGGTTAAGAATGTGTCTCCCACAGATGGGTTGGAAGGATTCAGTAAGATGCTGCCCGTGAACTGGCTTTATAAACCCGAGAGCACTATATAAGTGAAAGATGACACAGATGTCAGGGTCCAGTGCAAAGTGACCCAGGTCTCCTCTAAGAGCTGAAATTGAACCATCTGGGCTCAGATCCTGCCCTACTATGCCCTCTGTGGCCTTGGGCAGGGGACTGGCTTGTCTGCCTCAGGCTGCTCATCTGCAAAATGGAGCTAATCATGCCACCTACTATGGAGGACACTTATGAAGATGAAATGAATGACTCATGAAGAGCACTTATCACACAAGATCTCAATCACTGATCACTCATTTTCTTACTATTACTATCACTATGATTATCATTTCACCTTAGGCCATCTGACTTAGGAGAGAATTCCTTGGCTGCTTCAAAATGGTTCCCTGTAATCTCTAACCTTCAAAGGGTCTGTTAAGGCAGGGTCCCCCAACCTCTGAGATCTAATGCCTGATGATCTAAGGTGAAGCTGACATAATAATAATAGGAATAAAGTGCACAATAAATGTAGTATGCTAGAATCATCCCAAAACCATGCCCCCTACACCGCCAGTCCACGGAAATTGTCTTCCGTAAAAATGGTCCCTGTTGCCAAAAAGGCTGGGGACTGCAGTAGGCACTGAAGGTGGATTTTTCTCTCTGCCCTCAGAAGAAGAAGATGAGGGAGTCTGAATCAGATGTTCCCTTCCCCATAAAAGCAAACAATAAGCAACAGCAACAAAATCAAGGATCAGTTGCCTTTTCCTCTCTACAACTGCTTGGACGAGAGAAAGAGTAATTGTCGTGAGTCCCTGGGTCAGCCTTCCGGGTGAAGTCATTAAAGTTTGTTACCGAAATGGAGCTTGGGCTTTGGGGACAAAAGCTCTGGGTCCAAGCATAGGCTCTACCACTGAGAAGCTGTGTACCCTGGAGCAAACTGCTTGGCCTCTCTGAATCTCATTTCTTCGTACTTAAGAATGGGGGTAAGCACGCCTCCCTCGAAGGGTTAAGAGGAAAATTAAATGAGGTAACTGACATCCAGGTACGTGCCACAGGGCCCTGCATAAAAGTATATCTTAATACATGTCTATCTCCTCCTTCTGACTTTTCTTCTAATTATACAAGTCCCAGAACCTCACTGCATCTCTTTCCTCATCTGTAAAAGGGAGAAAGGAATGGGGGTTCCTTTGAGGAGTCAATGAGATCATGTAAAAGCACCTTATAAACTGCTTAGTGTTATTACTGAGCCAGGGTTCGAGACTGAGTGGATGAGACCCGGGTAGTTTGTGGAGCTGATCTTTGCTGTGCTGATACCAAACCACACTCCTTCCTTCTTTCCTCAACATCATTCTGATCCGGCACCATGCAAGGCATAAGCGATACAGAGATTAATAAAACAACAGCCGTTTTGTTTCTCTCATTCTGCCCGGATATCATGATGGCCTATTTGAGTTAAAAGCACTGCAGTGGTCATCCACCTGGACCCAGCTATTTACAGCTTTCTCAAGATCATGTTTAGGGGAAACCATTCTCCAGTGATCCCAGTATCACAGATCCTCTGGGAGGCTGCATCCCCCGGCTGACCTGTGTCCTGTCTCCAGCCTGGTACCCATAGAAGGTACCATGGCCCATGGCTGGACCACATTTGAAGCTGGGTGGGCAATGTCCCTTCTGAGCTTAGCCCACTCTTTCCATCTGAGAATCCAAGTCTTGTCAGAGGCCTAATGTTCATCTAAAGGATTCCATATACAATAGGTTTCATGGTCCCCATTTCATAGGTGAAATAACTGAAGCTTTGTAAGTAAGTTGCTCCAGGTCACAGATTAGAACTAGCAGACTCCACAGCCTGACTTCTTTCTGCCACATTCCCCTGCCTCTCCCTCTTCGGTAAATTGTCTGCTCGTATCTGTCGCCCTATTTTTTATTGTGTTTTCTTTTTCTTGTTGATTTGCAGCAGTTTTTAAAATATATATATATATATTCTGTATATTAATTTTTTATGAGACAACACAGTAAAGAGTTCAGAAGCACAAATAATGGAGTCTGGATGCAAAAGTTTAAATTGTGGCTCTACTGCTGACTAACTTGGCAATTCAATTAGCTTCCTTGTGCCTTAGTTTGTTCATCTATAAAATGGAGAATGCTTATTTACTCAGCTTCAGATTTCTGCGAAGGTTAAATGAGCTAAGCGTATGAAATGTTTAGAACAGAGCCTGGAAACTTAGTAGGTGTTCCATAAACACTAGTCATTATTATCAGGCTGCCATTTTTTTCTAGAACTAGATAGAACCTTTATGAGTTAGATGTCCTTTCCAGACTGACTTCTCTCTCAACGCTTCTATTTACCCTCCAGCCACATCCTCAGGTCTCCCCATCCCCTCCTTGTCTTTCCACACTGTGACCTCACCCAACATGCTATTTCTCCTCCAAGGCCTCCCTCTCCTTCAGGAGTCTTTCTGAGCAGACATCATCAGAAAGAATCCCAGTCTCTGATACATCATCTCTTCTTGGGAAGATACTAAAACCCCTAGATAGGAGCTGCTAAAGGCAAGAAACAGGTCATAGTTAAGCTTAATTCTTCCGAAAGGCATGAGACTCTGCCTGGCACCCATTTGTTAAATCACCTTGAGCACACCATCTATTTGATATTAGTACAGGCTGACAATCCCAGCCCATTTTCTCCAAGCCCTTAAGTAGTCAAGAGCTGAGATCCCCAATTTTGCGCCTAAACAACGGAGTGTCACAGAAGGAATCCACAGAAGTGGTCTCTCTCAATGTAGCTCTGAAGCAGCTCAGTGTAATAGAGATCAAATGCCGTCAAGTCTAGATTTTGTTAAGTATCATTTTTCCGTGTGACCTTAGGCAGGTCTCCTTCCTGCCTGCCTGCCACAGGGCAGTCCAGCAGGGGAGAGAGAGAGAATCTGTCATTTCATCACCATCATTAATCATCTTCTCTGAATACTGGAGGGGTCTGAATGAAACACAGTTCCCGCTCTTGCTGATTAAACATTCTCATAGTGGGGCTAACACAGATTTTAAAATATTATAGGATAAAATACGATTAGCGTCTTGAGCAAGGAACTGATAAATTTCAGATGGAGTTCAGAAAAGGATCCCCAGGAAGGAGGTTAATCTGGATGATTTTTAAATCCATTCTTAGCAGAAATCAGGAAAGACATCATGGGGAAAAAGGGGGTATTTGAACCAGACTTTGAAAGATGGGTAGGTTAGACAGACAAAGAAGGAAAGAAGTCTGATAGTAAAAGAAAAGCATCCCATGAGTAGTTAAGATGTTATGCTCTGAGAATGAGCAAAAGAGAAGAGGGAAGGGACAGAAGAGGGCATTGGTCTGGGCCTCCATTTCTCTATCAATAAATGAAGAGGCTGGACCATATGACCTTAAAGGCCCTACAGTAAGAGACTCTGTTCATTTGTAGCCTACATGTGCCCAACAGTTTTCCAAGCACCACCTGGGCTCTCTCATCTGTGCCATCCCATCCAAGTTGGTGGAGATTCATGGGATCTAAGTAGCTTTAGCATCAGCTGGAGCAAAATGCAATTAATACACTAATCCTGTATTCCAAAGCCAAGCAAGATCATATCTGATTGTTATTGTGCTGGGATTATCCATCCTTGTCCATCAGAGCTGATGACATGAACAGAATCCTAAATTCCCAGATCAGGACCAACTTTGTGTCTCCCACTGGGCCCCAAACAGATCCAGGGCCTGATAAAGTCTCCTTGTTAGAATGGTTGTTCACTGATCTTGCAGCTGGAGAGCTGTTGCTGTTGAGAAAAACCGAAGCCTCTGGTCACTGCACACAGAGCCAGAAGCCAGGGCAAGTGCTGGGGCCGTGTTTTGGCCCCCAAGCAAGTGCAGGAAACAGGGATGAGCCCTCCTCCTATGCTAGAATCTGAGGACAGGCCATTCCTAATGAGGAGCCTTCTCCCGAGAGGCAGCAGGAGATAGAGCAACTGGAGGAGCCCAGCTCAGACCCAGGCCACTTATTAGCTGTGTGGTCTTGGGAAAGTTGCTTAACTTCCCTGGGCCTCCACTGTCCTCATTTATACAAAATTGGGGCGGGGGATGGACAGAAAAGCAAAAAACTGTCTTTCTTAAAGGGTTATTGTGTGGATTAGAGGTAATGTATGTAGAATGCCTAACCCAAAGGAAGTCTCAATACATAACGAATATTATCATTAATCTTATTATTATTACACTGTAACAGGTGCTGTGAGGGCCCTGGGGATAAAGAGATGGGAAAGATGGAGTTGTCCACTCTCCTGCAGCAGACAGACAGAAACAATCTCCTCTGCTGCGAGACACAGGGAATTAAGTGTTCCAGGAATGGGACTAGAGGAGCCACAGGTCTGCTACAGGCTGATGTTAAGGTTCGTGGGCGGGGACACATGTGAACGAGCTTAAAGGACAAAAGAAGAGTGCAGTGTCAATAATAAAGAAGAGGGGATCGCTGCAGACAGGCGGAGGAGGTGCAGGACCAAATACAAATAGGTATGACAACCTATGAGCAACTTGGAACACTGGGAACAATTAGGAAGGGGGGAGATGGGTGGTGTGCTCACTGACTCCCACCTGTGGTCTGGGAACACTGCCCATTTTCCAAAAGAACCCTCTAGCTGTTTCTCCTTGCTCCTGCTTCTCCCTTCCCCCAACACAGAGGGTCCATCGTGCACTCCCACCTCAACCAAGCCCTGAGGACAACCCAGCAGCCAAGAGCCCAGCCCACTTGGACCAGGGAGCTGCTCCAGGCTTGTCTTCCACACCCAGGCAGATACATCTGGTCCACACATCTGAGCAGTGGCCAAAACTCCCCACTGGGGCCCAGACAACCAGTCAGGATGCTGGTGAAGAGCATGCTGGGAAACTCCCACAAGGAGCCCACATCAATATAATCGGGTCTGGTGGAAATTAAAAGCTATTAGGAACAGGGTCGGATTTATCTTTATATCCAGTAACATGCATTGTAATGGTGATCATGCAGATGGGAAATTAAACCACATCTCAGCTTCACTAGAGGTCTTAATTTTAATTTATGTTTACACACAGCCTTTTGCCCTATCACCCCCCACTCCACACACTCTGTAGAGCCAGTTTGCTTCAGACCAAGTCTCCCGGGAGAGAAGTAAGAGGTAGCACTCTGCCAGCTCCTAGGTGAGAGGCTCTGTGCTATTTTACATACATCACTGAAGAGCCTGATGAGAGGAAGTTGACCAGCTTGGGGGGCAGGAAGGAGGAGGAAGAGATGGGCAGGGGTTGTAGGTCGTGCTGGGGAAGGTAGCATTTTGGGCTGTCTCTCCAGCCTCTACCTATCTGTGCAAAGCACAGCCCCAAAGTGGCTCAGAGTTTCAGCAGTGGCTCCAGGAGGCTTATCTGCCCCTCCCAATGGGTACAACTGGAAAGGCCAACCCGTGAGCCAATACCAACCCATAGGGCTTGCTTAGGGCCCTGGCCTCTGATTCCTTCAACTGCTCTCAGACAGGCCTTGGAGGGCCCCCTCCTCATTTATAGGGGTCTGCAACAACCCCTTCCTCCCAGAGCACCCATCCTCCTAACTACCCCTGAATGGCCCACACAAGCCTCTTGTTCCTCCTCCTGCTCTCTCGCCTGTACCTACTGGCCCTGTGGTTGAAGGATCTGAGACCAGCCCTGCAGACCCAGAGATCAAAGTCAACATCATTCTCCCTGCTCCAGAAGCTGCCCCAAAGTGTCAGAGGAAAGTCACTCGAGCTCCTAAGGAAATGCATCCTTAACCTCAAGGCAACCCCATCATTATATCTCCCCCATCACCATGAAAAGCCGCTGTCCAACATCCCAGCTGAAGCGCGTGCGTGCATACACACACACACACATCAGTGTGGTATGGATAGCAAAGTATCCTGTTTTTATGAAAAAATCGATAAGCAATTTGCATTTTCCAAAATTAAAGCCTGGGGCAGGTAGACCCAAGTTCTGGCCCTTTATCTACAGAGCCTGAAGGATGCAAAACTCTACTCCTTCTGGTTCTCATGAATTCCTCTGCGAGGCTGTTATAATTGGCTGCATGTGCTTTGGGAAGTCCATCCCTGGATCTAAAACATAGCTACAGAGGATCTAGAATGATGCTGGATGGAGTTGGAGAACTGGGCAGGGGAGGAAAATTCTCTGAGGCTCAAGGCAAGGAAGAGGTCTATAGAACCGATGTGTACAGAGCCCAGCAGACTGGCGTCTAGCCCACTTCCCTGATAATTATGCCCTTTGGGGCCACCAGCCCAGGCTTGACATCAAAGACAGCCCTGAGGCACCAACAACAGTGAGCCTGGGGGAAGCTCACTGCCTCCAGCTCCTCCACACAGGAACCAGGTTAACCTTCGTCTCTCCTGTCTGAGATGAGCGTCTAACTACTTCATGCCCCCCACGCTCAGCCTATCCCAATGCCTCTGTGCATGCAGTTCCCACCTTCTTTCAAGAACTCTCCCAATCATCTGTTCACATATCCACGGGACATTTGTCCTGTGGTGCAAGGTGGTGTGTTAGGAGCCAGAGGGGTGTTTGCATGAAAACAACCCAGGTTCCACCCTTGGGAAACTCAGTCTGGTGGGGCACACGACCCTGATACACAGAAATATACACCCCACAACAGGAAGCAGCAGGACAGAGAGGAGAACGCTCTCGTCCCCTTATAATTATCATCACAGTCCCAACCCTTCCTCAGTGTGTGGCAGGCAGTGTTTGAAACATCTGACACATGAACTAGCTTCATTCTTACTTGATCCTTGTGAAGTAGGTCAATCATCACCCCATTTTATTATCATTGGGGAAAATGAGCCACCATGGAGGTAAAAGTTACCCAGAGGGTTGAGTTTCAAGCTCTGGCAGTCTGATCCTAGATTCAGAGCTCTTAGTCATTACACTTGACTCAGTTCTATGAACCTTTCCCAAATACCAGCACTGACTTTTTCACCTCCCTGAGGCCAGGATCCCCCTTGTCTACAGCACACAAGTGTACTCTGAGTACACTCTGTTGTACTCAGAGTAACTCTTCTTGGATACATTTGTAAGGGTGCCAGAAGGCAGTTCCATGTGGGGTTCAGGGCACAGGCTATCCTGGGTTCAGCCCTGCCCTCTGCATGATAAGATGTATGACCCAAAGTCTCTTTACCTCTTGGAGCCTCAGTTTCCTCTTCAGAAAAGAAAAGGGAAAAAAATATACTTAGACTTTTTGTGAGGATAAAATGAGGTCATATATAAAAGTTTCTTAGCCCAGTGCTGAGCATATAGTAAACACTCAAAAATTATTATTTTAATGAATATAATTCTTGGTCTATAAATTCATGTCTATAAGAAAATACCACATTTCTTTATATTCTTTAGATCATCTTTCCATGTGACTGCTGGAGAGACAGGACATTCAATCTCCATCCTTACTGGGGCTTCCCCCAGGAGGCACCAAGGTCCAGGGTCTTTCTGGTGCTCACCAGCCTGTTGTCCCTGCCTGCATCATCACTCTGGGTCAAAGGCTGTGTACTTTATGCCTCCTTTGAATATAAGAACCCTATCCTCAGTCCCAGACCCCATGGAGCCACCCACAGTGGACCCTGTGAAGTCCAACCACTTCCTCCAGCCATACCCACCAAGCAGCCCACGGCACCACCCTGCCTCTGGCATCTGTCTCCTGCTTGTTCACTGCCCTCGAAGGCTCTCCTCCCCAGCTAGAACACCCATTCTAATCTTTTCTGTTCCCTCATGGTTTTACAAAAGGCAGGAAGAGCAGATATCATCAAGTAGTTTCTGCTTCCTGTACAAGATCTGAGACCAGAAGATATAATGGCCTGCCCATCAGCTTGGGACTGAGAGCAGGAAAAAGTTCCAAAGGCAAAACAAAAATTAATGTCTCAAAAAAATATCGCACCACCTTGGCTGTCAAGATGCTGAAGCACTGGTCTCCCAGCTTCACCTTGGAGCCACCCTAGGAGGAGGAGGTTTAAAACTGCTCATGTCCAGGTTCTGCCCCTAGAGTTTCTGATCTGGGATGGGGCCCAGGCACTGGTGTTTTTTCAAAGAGCTCCCCTGGACTTCAGCTGTGTAGCAAGATTAGGAACCCCAGCTTTACAGGTGTCATGAACAGAAGTCCGTCTTCTCCAACTAACCTGCAGAACTCAAGCAACCAGAACCATTTCCTATACCCCAGAGATGAGCCATCAGTGCTGGAGGGGCACTCAGCGAGCAATCTGGTCAAGTGCCTCCATTTTACAAAAAGGAAAACCAAGGACCTTGATGGAGAAAGGAAGAAAAAGTGGCAGGGCCTCTGCAATGTACAGCGATGCAGGGAGAAAATGCTGGAGCAATGGGAAAACCCCATGGTTTTGTAACTGGAGGCCTGGAGGTATTCTGAGGACCTGAGGTCCTCTCTTGGGGTTTCCAGACCTGTTTTCTGTGGAAGGGACAACTCTGCATGGGGAAAAGGAAGCAGCAACGAAGGGACTGCAATCGCAGTGCCCCTAACAGAGACCCTACGACACGGAATCAACCCCTTTCCCAACTCCTGGCACAGCATGAGACCAGCTAGGGTTCTGAAGGGACGTCTAGGCAGCTCATGAAATGAGTCCCACACGCATGCTCACTCAAGTCTGGTCCCCTGAGAATCCTGGGAACATCGGCCATATACCAGCCTCTCATCCCTCCTCTCCCCACAGTCTTTCATAGGTAAGGGCTTTCAGCCTTGCCTCCCATCCCTAAGGCCATGGGCCATTACAGACCCATCAGTGCGGTCAGGAGAGAAGGTGAGCCCACTCCTTCGGGGGAGCAGGACCAGCCTGTGTCTTATGGGATCTTTGCACAGACAGGCCACTGGCACATGGGTTTTCAATACCTCACACGGAGACGCATCAAGCCAAGACTGAAGACACTTTTTTTGCCGAAGCATCACCAGAACAATAAAAACTGCTCACCAGAATCAACCTCGAGAGCTGGGTGAGCTCAACCGCCAACTCGGCTCCTCTGATTTTGCACCCCACCCCTGCGCCCCTGCCTGTGCAGCGCCACGGTCCTTTCTTACCTGGGACGATGGCGACTGTGTCTTTCTCCCAGGACACAACGCTAACGTATTCCTGCACTGAAGAGGGGATGAGGCACTTGAAGACGGCCACGCTACCACGCATCGACCTTTGATCCTCCACCCGGACGGTGTAGGGTTCCCTGAAAACTGCAGACAGATTGCAGGGCAGAAAGAAGAGGGTGTCACAGGCTGGGCTGGGACAGGGTGGGGGACCTGAGAAAGCCAATTCTCAGCACCCCAGGCCTCACCCACCATCACTTCTTCTCCCACATCCCACCTGGCCCACCCAAAAGTTCCTGCCAGGGAACTCATTCCTGCCTTGTCCAGCAACCTCCTCCACTCCCCACTCTCCCTCAGAAACACCCAGCCCCCCTCTACAAGACCGTAACTCCACCTTCTAGCCTTTCCAGTTTTGGTGAGTTTTAACAAAGTGCATTAGGTTGTACAGGCCTGGAGGGCAGCACCTCCACCCTGCAATAGGATCATTTCAATAAGGGGATGTGTGCTTTATAAGGAAAAGTACCAGAACGCCTCTAAGGAAACCACACTCAACTTTCTACATTATTCCTGGACCCAGGGTGGTAACGGTTTGGGGCCCGGTGACCATCACGTGCCAAAACAAGAACCGTGAGACATGATCTAACAATAGCCGTTTCTGTATGCCACTTCAAAGTGAAAGGCAGCCTGGGAAAACGTAGTTAACATACACAACTTTCTGCAGGGCTCAGGGGTTTATAAGCACAATGAGAGAGAATATTTGAAACAGTGAAGATCTCTGAAAATGCGGAACGCCAGTGACATGGGCAATCTCCAAGATTCTCCCAAAAGAAGCACCTTGCTGCTCTCTCTCCTGACCTGACACCACCTACAGCCTGACCTCCAATCCTGGTCCTGCCTTCAGATGACCCCTGCTTCACCGTGTGCAGTGGAGGCCTCCTGCCTCCGTCCCAGGGCTGGTTTCTGGGGCACTGTCACCTACAGGTGCTCTGCCTGTCCGGGCCCCTGGGTGGGCTGGACCAGCCTTGGGGGAGAGCTGAGGGGCCCACCTCTGTCTCTCTCTGATCCTCCCCTGCTTGGCCTCTCCCCAGGGCCCTTCTCCATCCTTCCATGTCTCCTCTGCCAAGCAGAGCTGGTGCAGCCAGAGCCCCACTGCCTCCCGACCTTGTCCCTCAGCAGGCACCTGGGCAGCGTGCCCTCCTGCTCTCCCTGCCATGGTTGCCAGGGTGATGCTCAGGGCCCAGCAACCCCTCCGGCTGTGCACCTGCAGCCCCTGTGGCTTCATCAAGAGCTTCTTAATTGGCTGCATTTCCCATAGGCCAGCCCCGTCCAGTCCTCTCCTGGCCTTTTTTCTTTCCCTCCCCGTGGCTGTGACGGGAAGACGCACAGTTGAGATGGAGGAGAGAGGCATGGAGGGAGGCACCCCCAGCTCTGTGGGGCTATGGTCCCCCCGCCCTTCTGTGTGCTGGACGTGGCACTGCCTGCGGATGCGAGGAGAGCACAGAGAGACTAAAGAGAGAGAGCAGAGAGGAGGGGGAAGGGCTGGGGCAGTCCTCCACGGCCAGCAGAGGCCCATGGCTAGCAGCATCAAACAAGCCACCCCTGCCGCCACCTCTGAGCAGCGCTGTAACCCTGGACAAGAGCTAACGATCATTCTGAAGCCTCAGTTTCCTCATTCATAAAAGGAAATAATACCAGCAGCATGGAGCAGGCCTGGCACGTGGAAAATACTAAAGCAGTGCTGCTTGTCATTACAGCTACACCTCTGGGATCAACTGGTGAGATGACCTTGGGCAAGTGGCTTAACCTTTGTCTTAGACACCTCACTGTAAGAAACACCAGACAGGATTATTGTGAAAACTGACATCTAACCCAGTAACATGCAGGTAACAGGAAATAGGGCATCGCTTGCTGTTAGCTCAATCCTCCAGGCTGTGGAGGCCAGAACAGGCCTCCAAACCGTGGCCTCAGGGCTCCCAGTCCAGCACCTGGGCCCTCTTAGGGGAAGAGTACTGGTCCCAAAGAGAGGGTCCACGTGGAGCCCCAGAGGAGATAGCTAAGCATGGCCCTGGGGTGCTGAGAGCTCAGACTCTTCCTCTAAACAAACCAGCAGGATGAAGTCCATGCTCAGTTACTTGGTTGTATCTGACTCTTTGTGGCCTCATGGACAGTAGCCCACCAGGCTCCTCTGTCCATGGAATTTTCCAGGCAAGAATACTGGTGTGGGCTGCCATTTCCTCCTCCAGGGGATCATCTTCCCAATCCAGGGATCGAACCTACATCTCTTACATCTCCTGCACTGGCAGGCGGATTCTTCACCATTGAGCCACTTGGAAAGACCAATGGGCTAAAAGATCAGCTCTTTAATTAAAATCTGTCAACCCAGCTCACCCCCTATATACACCCATTTCCTACTACTTAGAACTTCGTACGTGTGAGAGGCTGCTGTAAGGCAGAAGGATCTCAATGCAACTGAGCATTATCTCACTGGACCATCACACAATGATGAATGGGGTGAAGTGAAGTGAATTTACTCAGTCATGTCCGACTCTTTGCCACCCCATAGACTGTAGCCCGCCAGGCTCCTCTGTCCATGGGATTCTCCAGGGAAGAATACTGGAGTGGGTTGCCATTTCCTTCTCCAGGGGATCTTCCCGACCCAAGGATCAGACCCAGGGATCGAACCCGGGTCTCCCGCATTGCGGGCAGATGCTTT